>NW_006920415.1:302786-361328 GCF_000344685.1 Gloeophyllum trabeum ATCC 11539 | reverse complement strand
TATGCCAATCGACTCCTTTCAACGAGCTGAGTCTGATTCCGGCTTAAATCTAATAATTGGACCAGCCGGTATGCCATAATAGCTCTCATAAGTGTGGGCCAAATATGGCAATCAAGGTAACATGTGCCATAAATTTGAACTTCCTTGCCAGTGGGCGGCCTCAGAAGGAGGTCCGAAGTCTTTGAAAGCCTAGATGCAGCTCCATGCAAGGGTTTACAGGTCCCCAAATGCTCCGGGCGTGACCTGGGAGGTCCGGTGACCGTGTAGAATGTCGTTGAAATGGCCCAAAATTTTGGCCATATCAAAAAGTCGTGGGAAAAATAAGGGGACCTCATTTTTGGACGTTTCCAGCCTCCCTGAGTCCAAATCTGAAGTCGGTTTCCCGCCAAAAAATCTCGTTCGGTCAGAAATCAATTTGTTGCCTTTGGTTGTCCGGGACTGTATGTACTTTCAGCCGGCAACTCCCGGCCCGAAGCATTTGGTTCCGCATTTCGGACTTTATCTGCGAATCCTACCTGACACTTCGCTGATGCCCGCTTCGCAGACACGCACCGTTCTATTACTAGAATCTGTTCTGATTCATGATGCACCGCTGTCTCGAGAGCGTCGCTCGCGCAAGACACCATGCCGTTCTGGAGTAAAGAGTCGTGGAACGCGAGCGGGAAGGTAACGGGGACCGTGCTGGTGCCGAATGCGCTCTGGCTGAACTAACATTACTCTATAGCATTGCTACGTGACGGGGGGCAGCTCGGGGCTCGGTCTCGCCCTAGCGACTACCTTAGCGGCCCGAGGTGCCCATGTCTCTATAGTGGCCCGGGGGCAACAGAGGCTCGACGATGCTATGAAACAGATCGAGGTGCGTCCTAAGCGCGTTGTTCGCTTGGATATTTGAGACTGAGCTAGCGTTACCAGGCAAAACGCCAGAGCCCAGACCAGATATTCCGCTCGTTCTCAGCAGACTTGCGCGGGGCCGCCGGGGCCAACGCAGCGCTGGACGCGATCACTGAGGTGCACGACGGGCGGACGCCCGACGCGATCTTCCTCTGCGCTGGCGTCGCTACTCCGCGGTTCTTCGTAGAGTCGACCGAGCAGGACCTTGCTTCTGGCATGGATCTCGGCTACTGGACAGAGGCATGGACAGCCTGGGTACGTGCTGTCTCATCGCATGGCGAAACCAGTGCCAACTCGCCTCGCAGGCTGTCACCAAGCGAATGGTGGAACAGGGCCGGAAAGGCAAGATCGTGTTCGTCGCGTCAACCCTCGGGTACATGTCATTCGTCGGCTGGTCCTCCTACTCGCCGGCTCGGCACGCCGTGCGTGGTACGTACACCTCCTTCGTCCCTCACAGGTTCATAGAGTCGACTCATCACCCTCAACCGGATCAGGCCTCGCCGACACCCTGCGCAGCGAGCTCCTGCTCTACGACATCGACGTGCACCTCTTCTGCCCGAACACGATGCACACTCCCGGCTACGTCGAGGAGAACAGAACAAAACCCCAGATCACCAGCCTCATCGAGGAGGGGGACTCGCCGGTCAGCCCTGAGCAGGCGGCGACGGCGCTCTTGAAAGGCATATAACCAAATCTACTTGCATACCATACTCCGCTCTGATTCGAAGTTATTCCGTTCTTCGCACGCACACACACACACACACACACATGCAATGTACAATTGACAGGCGTCGCCGACGGACACACGCACATCTCAGGGGACATGGTCACGGAGCTGTTCCGCGCGGCGACGCGCGGATCGGCGCCGTACCACAATTTCGTGTACGACTGCATCTTGGACACGGCTGCTTTTGTACGTTGTCATTCTTATCCTGGCCTGGGACTGGGACGGGGACTGCGCGTTGCTAAACGGGACTCGACGCAGATCGCGACGCCCATCTGGCGTTCGATGACGGACTCCAGGGTCAGGGCGCACAAGCCCGAGCATGCGCGGTACCTGAGGGAACGCGGGCTACAAAAATAGCCTGGACTCCTTGTTCTCGTTTTTGGGTTGGTGTTCTGTGCGGGATATGCTGTATCATGGATAAACATTCGGTGTGCGAGCCTGTGTCTATTTCTGTAAGGCACGCCGTGGGTCTCTGACGGGTATTCTCATCCAGGGCGACAGACAAGAGGGCATGTCGTGAGGCTCTGCCATACCTTGTCGATGGCCGTTCGAGACTTCGGTGGACCATGTCAGTCCTGGTCCTCGGAGAAATCTTGTAAGGCACTGTTCCGGAACTCCTCAATCCTAGTAGTACTATATCAGAATGTCGGCAAGATTCGTCGCTCAGCCGGAGCCGTCTGTCCAGTCGTCTATGGTGTTGCCTCCAACGGCGCCAGTGGACCGAGAGTGATAAGGTTAGGGTTTACCATAGATAGCACGAAACACCACGGCCATGTTCTCCTTTTAACGCGGCCCACAGAGCGATGAGGAGGCTGTATGCGTTTTTCTCCCGCTGCCACCTGTCTGATGGCTCTCTCGCGATAGAAATGACACTTCATGATGTCGAGGTCGATGAAGATTTCATTGAATGTCTGTATAATAAGGACGCTGACCAGGGGCGTCATGGGCGGTATGAAATCTTCGACGTCTTGACATAGCCATGGCAGTTCATGATTTTGGGACTTGGATCCATTAGTATTGGGCAGCGCTTCATCTCCGATTGTCCTCCGTACCCTTGAGCGCGCTCGGAGGTGATGATCAGAACGAATACAAGGTGAGTTTCCTGATATCGAGACCCTTTAATACTGTAGGAGCGAGAACATACTCGCGCCGTTTGCCGACTGGAGGCCCTCCGTTCATTGTGATCGTCCGCTGTGCTTTGCGCTGTATATGTTCTCCCCGAACGCTTTGTCTTGCACGCCATATCCTTGGCCCGTGCTTCCCCATTTCATCTGCTGCCTCGAGCCTTCGTAAATGCCCACCCGGTCTGGAATGTACCAAGACTCAGGCAAGTCATTGCCTTCTGGCATCTCATCTGTGCTGCTATCAAGCTACATGGATGCATTACAGCGCTCATGCAGTTAGCTGTTGTTATCACTGCTCATGACATGTAATGGTGCTGGTCACTGGTATAGAGATTTGTTGATGACTGCAAGAACTCATGTCTGGTTGAGAGAGAGAGATAGTAGCTGAACGTGCCTGCTTGAACAGTGTTCATGCATGCACTGTCCAGTGGCCGTCTCCGACTCTCTCGCCCAGCCCTGAGCAGTTTTATACCCTTCAAAAGTCTATGAGGTATGATATGGCGGGAAAAGCAAGAATGCTTCCTTGGTCCCGATATAAGAGCGATGTAACTGTCATGCATGTACTTGCTGGGGACGCACATCTTTGCTCTGCTATGTATCTACATTTCAGGGCAATCTGGGCTACAATATTCCGGCTGCCTCGCTATCGTAGCCCTCCAAGTTCGGGCTGAGTCTCACTTGCCATAACAATAACGATTCTCCCAAGATCCTCCGGAGACATTACTCTACAGTGAAATGGTACATATCGAAGTACAATGAAGTCCGTGGCTAGATCCGTATGTCATTCCGCCCTGCGATCGATACAACTGCTCAAATCGCTGAGCGGCACCGAGTCAGTCGCACCTCTCGACTCCATGTCTCCATTCTGCCCTTTGCGGCTCCAAAATCTCAAAGAGGGCAAAGACGTGCGCGCGGTGGTGATAACCTCTTTGCGTGCGGCCTTGCGGATGTTGAGAACGACTCTGCAGCATACGATGCTGTGCAGAACGCGGGTGAGCCTGGTATTATCACGTTTCATTCTCGCTTGTCAGCGATCGGGGTGGATGGAAGAGAAAATGGGGCACGCACGTATCGAGGAGGTCAAGATATTCAGGCTAATGAAATTATTGTTAATCGTCAATACGTAGGAAGAACCGAGAGGACACCTTACTGGTACTATGGTGAAATTGATGATATTCCCGATGGAGAGGACTGCAGGTCTGTGTGATCCACCATGTACATACAGCAATTTCTTTGAAGACGTACCAAGTAGACAGCAGAATGTAACTGCGCCTGGATCGGGGATTGGGAGGTCCGTTAAGGAGACACGAAGATATTTTAAACCCTGACCGAGACACGCACCGTCCCGATACAGCGTCTGGATGAGTGGTGTCCGAGATGCGCGCACTGTGAACATGGTCAGGCGACGTGCCGCGCGCAACAATAAGCAGAAATTCACAGTGGTTCAGAGCCTTGTACGCCGTCATGCTGACAATCACTGAAAGAGGTTCAAGCTGAAAGGGCAGAAGGAAAATGATAGTCGGACGTACCTAGTTCCCATACAACTAGGATGACAAAGTTCACGAACACGATAGAGCTCCCGCGAACCATGTTACACCCAGGAAGGGGTGGGGACTGCGGGCCGACTGGTCGGTTGTGGTTTAAGATGTATCCTGCTCAGGTCAAATGGAAGCCGACGTACATGCCAAGGACGAGAGAAAGAAGTACATGACCACGGAACCGAGTATACAATTCAACTGTATTCAGGAATCAGTCGCGGAATTCGTACTCGGACAGGGTCTTCGGACGTACCACCGACAAGGTCACCAAAGCAATGAAGACGCGGCGGCTATGACCGTACAGGGCAATCGTCCGGGCGACCAGAATATCTGAGTACGAACACAAACTAGTCCGTCATCTGACTACTGTCTTCACATACAGAAATCTTACTCTCTGCAACGACGATGCCAATAAAGGTCGACGCTGAGGGAATGGATATCCCAACTTTCAGTATCCCCGATAGCCGCTTTATGGGAGAGACCCCTACACGACGAGACTCGGTAGTTCAAAAGACACGTCTAAGACACTGCTATCAGCGAAGGCTGAATCAGGCGAAACACGGTACTCACTTGTGGAGTTATATGTAGTTGAAGATAGTCTAAAGGGAGTTTGAAACAACGGAGAGAGAGACAGAACGCGAGGCTCACATATGACGTTCAATGGCGTGTCGATGAAGGGCCCATAACGGCTCAGTATGTAGAGGTACTTCATGATGGTGCGCTTGGATGGCCATACGAGTTCCACCTAATTTACTGGTCAACGGAAGACAAAATTAATAGCGGAGGGAATTGGGGTTGACCTCGTCACCAATGACAGAGAACCATTCCGCAACCTGTGACTCGTCAGTTAAGACGGGATCTGTGTATGTGACGGTACCGAGAGACTCACTAGGAGCGACATGCTAGCAACTGAGCACTAGTCAGATGCGGAAGACCCTTAAAATTGCCAGCGAAGCTTGCCTTGTACATACTGTTAAGGGGGGCATAATACACTTGAGAGAGAGATGCGGAACGCAGAAGCACCACTTACTCGGACGACTTGTAGGCGAGCAGCGGATACAGCGAGTGCAGTTCCATCGCTTAACGACATCGATGGCATCGAGGTAGAAACTCCTGAACGGTTCTCGCCTTTGTACCCAACCATGCGGGTCAGTCCGAGAATTCTTTACGCGTTGGGTATGCCTCTGCACCGATCAAGAGGTGCAGCGCTTAGTGCTTCATGGAAATGGAAGCGACAGTTCAAGAGCCAATTTGATAAAATACCTGTGCACTTGTCAGCGTCTACGGAGTTCCTCCAGAAGCCTTCACGCATATGTCGCCACATATACATAGGCCATATGCCATAAGTGCGGAGTGCACTGATGTCCCAGTGTCGGGCATGATCTGCGTTGTTTCTCATCAAGCGCGGGAGGCCCATAAACCAAATCCTAGCGGAAATGGTGACTTCTGCCTTGATCATGATCGAACTGGCCTCACTACCAAACTACGACAGGGATCACATCTTGGCCGATGTCGCTAGTATCCATGGATTATAGTGTCCTGAACAATATTGGAAGTGGCATATCCAGCAGAACATAGGATCTTACCGGAGGCTAACCAAAGCTGGAAGTGCTCGCGAGCTTCAGGTTAGTTCAACCCCGTTTCTGTTACAGTTTCAATTGTAACAGAATCGTGGCGTTGTTTACCGGTGCATCTGGATCCGGCATACCCCGGTACAGCACTCTAGCTGAAATGGATAGACCTCTGGCACCACCCCATTCCTCTCAAAAGCCTGAGGTGGCAGATCTAACGGTCTTGGATAAATCGAGGTAGAGTCAACAATCGTTTCGTTACAGAAGCCGGCGTAGATCTACAGCACCTGTCCATCACGATTATGGCGACAAAGCCCTATGTGAGGCTAGTCAAAACTTCGGAGCTGGATCGCCTTGCGGTGGTTCAGCGACGAGCTTTCCTACGAGATCCAGAGTTCAACTATTTTGGTAGCGTCAAGACAGTCAGTCCACGCCACAAGCCTGCTGTATAGTGAAGCCTAAACAATACTTTCTAGCCTCTTTCACAGGAGGTAGATGGCGCTGAAAAGCGTCATCTCGAGGTCTTCTTCAAGTTCCTCAACAAAGCCTGCCTAAAATGTGGAGCGCGTATCACAGTGGCCGTAGCACCTACTGAAGCAGGCGAGGTAATCTGCGCCTCGACGACATGGCTACCTCCTCGCAACCGGATCTCGCTAGGGAGGACATGGGTCCTACTGCGAAGTGGACTGTTCCAGACCCTCAAAGCCTGGGGTCTAAACGGTTTACTGGTAGATAGGCACAATTCCTCTGCCTTACTTTGGTTGACCAACGCTTCTCCTCTTTCCGTACTCGCTCAGCGTGTTGGGATTGAATACGGCGACGTATCCGAGAAAGCACTGAAGGAGGCCTTCGCTGCTAAAGGCATTAAGGAATCTCCGAATACGTCGTGGTACCTCCAACTGGCTTGTACCGACCCAGATATGCAAGGGCAAGGTTCGGTATGACACCCCTCTCCCAATTTTATCCCTGATGTCCCGTCGTCCCAGGGTATATGTCCTTGCTATGTCGAGAGGCCTTCGAATTTGCTCCTTCGAGCACATTTACACTTGAAGCTACCACCGTGCACTCTCGAGAACGTTATGCCCACTTCGGCTTCGAGGTCAGCAAAAGAATTTAGTCCTGTTCAGCAACGCTTATCTTGTGTGACATGTCATCTACAGCTGTTCAAGGAACTTAGATTGGGTAAGGGTAAGGTGAACAAGGACGGCCTGCCCGCCAAAGGACCCGACGCGGAAGGAGTACTAGTATATAGCATGGTGAAGGTGAGCACGTTCTAGATAGTTGTCCGAATAATCTTCATGTGATGGTTGTTATAGTGGTAGTTAACATTCTGCATGCGGGCTTTTGGCAGGCGCTGCTACGATTCTCTACCATTCGTCGACCAAAGCCATTGAAAACTGAGTTCGAGGGGTGGACGTGTTTATTCTTCAGGGAACGGGGGACTTGATACCATATGTCTGCTTATCTTCGATGCAATCTACTTAATCACCATTGATTGCGCAAGGCACGCCACCTATAGGATACTAGGTCATAGGAATATTACTAGTAATGCCAGTTAACAGGACCGTGCCGTGCTCGTCGTGCAGGTCGTTTTCCTTACATATGAAGTACGTAAGTACGGCCACCAGGTGTCAGATGGTGCTAGTAATCAGTTTCGAAGACGGCCTTGGGCGCGATGGGAGTCTCGGTGATGTAGATCCGCTCATTTATATTCGGGACTCCTCTATTTACTGACATGACCACAATGCAAGATTCAGAGCTGAAGCCTATGTACGACTGGCATCCAGGGACGACATTGACCAAATCATGTCCATGGAGCGGCGAGCGTTCACCGTCGACCCGGAATTTCACTACTTTACCGGAATTAGATCGGTAGATCCTTCACTGCTGGCGTTACGGTGCTTCCCTTAGCATACCTCCACAGTTCTCAGACAACGACACGAAGCGCAAGGAAGTGCGAAACCTGAAGACGTTCTTCAGGTTTCTCAATAAGTGGTCCTGGAACTCCGGAGCCCGATTCACCGTTGTTGTGGTCCCCACCAGCGAAGGCGAGCGAGTCGCCGCCCTCACTATATGGATGCCGCCAGGCAAACGGCTGTCGCTGGGGAAGATGTGGCTGGATATGCGCAGCGGGTTTATGTCCGCTATGCGCGCCTGGGGCATCCGAGGTCTCGTGGTACGCAGAAGCCTAACAATCCCCGACAATCCGTCTGACGCCACACGGTGACCTCGAATGTGCACCGGCACGCGAGATGGCTTTACAGGGCATCTACAAGGCGTGAAAGGCCAAGGAGTCCCCCACGGACTCGTGGTACCTGCAGCTAACCTGCACCGATCCTGAAATCCAGGGCAAGGGTGAGGGTTCATCTACGTGACCCGCCTCGATTTACAAAACCGTTTGGGATGGCTTCCTGTCCATGCTCTGTCGAGACGCATTCAAGTACGCTCCGGATAGTGTGTTCACGGTCGAGGCGTCCACTGCGAAGTCCAAGGACAGATACGGACATCTAGGGTTCACTGTGAGCATACGTGTTTGATACATGGGTTCATGCTAGCACTTACTTTACGTCACACAGGATATCCGACCTCTAGTAGTCGGTAAAGACCAAGTCAATGCGGATGGTCTTCACATCAAAGCAGAAGATGCGACTGGTGAGCGTGCCCCCACACCCTAATCTTAGGGTCCAGTGGACAGTGGTCGTACAAATTTCGTCCCGCAATGCCATTGGTTTTCCGGTATGCTGCTAGGAAGGATATACTCAGGTTCATCAGTCGCATATAAATTCGGAGTAGCGCTGGTATTTGCTGGCACGCGTATCTCTTGCGGAATGACTAGATCGTTCTCAGAAGACAAGGCGATGAGAGAACAATTTAATGAACAGCGGGATCGTTGGGCCGAGAAAGTGCGCTACGAGATTATTCCATATGTATTCTGACTTCGGTTCTGTGCGTCGCTCTCCTTCCGGTCGGAGCTGGTCTGTATATTTACGCTACTGCACGGGAGATATCACCGACTCACCGGCCGACCATGAGATTCATTGTAGCTGCAATGAATATATGAAACCGATCCTTCGAGTTGACATTCCAGATCCCATTGCTAGGACCACCATGAGCTTGTCCATTGAGAATCTGAAAATTTCCTGGGCAATGTGCAGCGGATCGACCTTCAACAATAGGGTGCATTAAACCACCGATGTTCCCTTGAGTCACGCATTGAAGGCCACTGGGCGGTTGTCCAGTGACTCCATTCACGTATCTGCAGCACAAGACGCTAACACAGAAGGTTTGGCTTGCTGTGATCTGATTGCCTCGGACGGTGAAGGTGACTTACTTGGATCAGGCACAAGTCAAGAGCTCACCTCTGACCTGCTCGAACTACCTACACGCTGCGTTAGTGGTTTCTACGACCCAACATGGAGCACTGGAAAGCTGTCCAAAGCCGCATAGGACCTCGGCTCGTGAAGTGTCCACAACTGTGGTCGATTGCAGCACTTCGGCGCATTAGATGACACCCGGCGCACATAAACAAGTGTTCATAACTGCAAAGCCGGGCGACGCCTAGCCAAAAACGGCTATCGCGCGAGTGGCACGGCCAACGACGGTGCGGCAAACATCAACAAAGAAACTTTGTGGGTCCCACCTACCCGATCGTATCGGCCCGACTTCAACATCAACCGTCTACAACATCAACAGTCTACAACCGCGTCTGCCCGCTCACCTAAACAATGTCCTCCGCCTCACGTCCGAAGGATGAAGCATCCAAATTCAAATCGCGTACCTCGCTTCCAAGCCAGAGTGGCTCAGCATCTGTGGCTCACGCCGACGCATCGACCGACGAATGCCGGTTGATCAATTTCTACGTGCTGCTCGACAGCAAGCAAAAACTCATCGACGCACAATCGTCAGGCGACGAGTCCGCAGAGGGCGCTGGCGCTGACTCTTCGAGTGGAGGAGAGATGAAGACATTCGGCGAGGTCGCCATCGAGGCGGACGAGTACGTGGAGAAGCGGATGGACGTGTTGGCTCAGATGGTCGAGGAAGGACTTCTGTGGCTGGACAGATTTGCGGAGAACGCGCTGGGCAGAGAGAGGTATGCGAGTTCCGGACTTGAGGTGAGCGTTGTGATGGTCGCGAATGCGAAGTGGTTCTGGTTATTGACAATTGCATTGCCGCGTTGCTACAGAAACTGACGGATGCGCAACTGGCCGAAGTGGCGAGGACGCGGCGCCAACAAAGGAGCAGGCTTGTTCAAAGCACATTGCCAGCCACACTCCTGTGTGGATTGTCGTCCAAGGTCACTGAGGAACCCAGCCTTGTCCAAGACAATGCGTCGGATTCCGGAAGATCAGGCAATGAGGAGGAGAGGGATCCCAATGTCGCGCTCCCGGATGTACGCGTCATCCCAGCGACTCCCTTATCCCCAGGACACATCCAAAGCGGGCTCAACCGAGAAGACCAGAACCCAGAGTACTTGAGAACGCCACGGATGAATTACAGAAAACGAGAACGAGAGGAGGAGCTGGGAGAGGAGGCGGAGGGTATTGATAGCCCTAAAAGCCGCAAACGAAGGAGACGGAGCAGGCTTTATAGGCGGATTGTTGTGGACGAAAGTGATGACGAGGATAACCCTCCTTGATACGAACGTAGACGTTAACGTTGATTTCCATCCGGTTATATTATTGCGTGTGGCAGAAGATCCCCTCTAGGTTCGGTTTCCTCACCGGAAGCCTTGTAAATCAGTGCCAGCCTGCCCGGTCCTCTCAATCCTACAATCAGTGGTCCTGTTTCGCAAGTCCGTCCCCCTCTAGATAAATGGTAGGAAACCCGTGGATGTGTCGACACGAAGAGCCGTAAATCCTAAGGCCTAAGAGACAAGCATGGTGCGCTCGAGTCGGAGTGGCAAGACCATCAACCGCCGTCCATGTACATGTCAGAATTCAACTTCCGCCCTGGTCTCTAGAGTCCAAAACCTATTCTGACGTCTCATAATATTTCCTCGCGACCTGCTGAGCTTGCTCTGCATTCGAAATTCGATAGTCATGGTATTTGTTGGTCTTATGGGGCTCAAAATTTTCCCAAACATTCCATGCCTGTACTGACTCGGAGCGACCGGACCAAAGTTTTATGAGGTTTTATCCAGTGCCTTGCACTGGTATTGTAGTTCTCCCAGGATAAGACAACGAGAGACCTACAGGAGCTTAGGGGATGCCGAACTGTGTTGCCCAGACTCTGCGTGAGTTCAGGTACGCTTAACGTCTCTCTCGCCCCGTGACGCTACTAATGTTCTCTTCCTGCAGCGTGTATCTCTAGCCGACTCAGACGCTTTTGCCTCAAGGACGCTTCGCATGGTGAGCATGTGTGTGACTTCGCTGATCTCGGGTTGCACGGGCAACAGTCTCTGAATTCTTTCACCCAATCTCGACACCTCTCAGCTGCAGATTACGGCCGAATTTGGGCAAGCTCTATCGACGGAGTACAGTACCGGTACAAACAACTCGCCGCCTACTCACTTTGTACTGTTTTGTTTTGATATCACCGACGCCTGCTGATCCAGTGTCCTATTGTTATCCCAGCTTCTCGGATTTGTCTCCGCCTGGCCAATGTGATCGTTCTAACTTGACTAGCATCACTCCGTGCTACCCATGTGTTACGACAGGTTCTTCTTGTCCTGCGGGGTGTAGCGTCCTACCAAAGGTAAGATCGCAATGCAATGTGAGGAATTCCGTGGGGATGACGGGGGTGGACATAAGACCACATTGTCTTTCGTGTGGGCTCCATCCCCGCTGTTCTTCCCCGGCTCAAATCATGTCGCTCGGTCGCATACCGCTGACGTTGATCGTCACCTGCGGTCTTCACGTATGCTTGACGAACCCCAATCCCGGCGTGTCGGATGAAGAGCGAAAAACGTTCGCTGGATCCGCAGGTTTCAAGGGGAACGTTATAACGTGGTACCCAAACATCGTCAAGGTAAGATTCAGTCCTCTCTGACGCGAATGATCGATGCTTATCTGTCTCGTAGTACGCGCAATGGGCCGGCGCCTTGTGCGAGATTGCAGTCATTCTTGCTAGCAAGTACCCCCACGCTCCCCCGATGGACTGCATATTGTCTACCTTAACCATGAAGCCTGAGTCCGCCGCCTCAGTTCGCGTTACACCACAATTCCTGGCGGGTTTCTCTCTCGCCGCGATTGGCAGCTTCATTCGGTACCGATGCTACCGCACGCTCGGGAGGCATTTCACGTATCAGCTCGCATTCCGCAAGGACCATCAGTTGGTCACGTGGGGCCCATACGCCTACGTCCGGCATCCTAGCTACATCGCATTTATCACGGCTTTCGCGGGAGTGTGTGTTTGCTGGTTCAGCCCGGGGTCGTGGTTGACGGAGTGCGGAATCCTGGATACGCAGACCGGGAGGTGGGTCGTCGGAGTGTTGCTTGCTGTGGAGATATCGCTTGTCGGAATTTGCGTGGCGAGACCCGCCCGGGAGGATAGAGCGCTACGGAGCCAGTTTGGTGAACAGTGGGACAAGTGGGCGAGGAGGGTTCCGTACAGGCTGGTACCCTATGTGTACTGACCTCCGTCGGAGGTGAGATATTATATGCGACTCTTATCGGGACGCAGTGATATTCATAATCTCACAGAGTCAACGCAAAAGAGACATGCATGTTCAGTGTAGGGGACACATCGTGTGTACGATACCCATGTCGCCACCGGGCGTGTTGTCCATCGGTTGTCATCACTGTATTCATCCGTCGTTCCAAATGGATGGAACCTACAATTGCCGGCGTGTGCGAGCGTTTACTGTATGGGTACGAGCTGCTCCCTGTCATGCTTATTTGACCTCGAAATGCGTGAGAACCGAAAAGCCACGTTCATAGGCCTACCGGTCTATTTCAGTCCCGGAATGTCCAATGGAAGTTGCACCGCGACACCCGGCGTCTGTCTTTCAACCGGAACTGGAACATGCTGCGGTGTAGGCGTACGGTTCCATAAGTTAGTCCAGTTTGCAGCGGGCGGCTGACTGGTGGGTGCCGTCTTCCCCGTGAGTACTAGGCATGATCATCTCGTTATATATATACACTTACTGATAGCCGCCTTCCCAGATCCCCTGACTTCCACAAACCCGCAGACGCTCTGTTCAAAGCACCCCTGCTGAGATGGCATCTTTACTTATTGACAAAGTTGTCTTCAACACTCCTCTGAAGGTTGAGGGTGTTGCGCTGAGGATGGCAGTCAACCGATACTGCCCTGCCCAACCAGCGGCGGAAGGGGTGACACTGCTCCTTGCGCATGCTAGCGGTACCCGTAAGCGCCATAGCTCGTATTCGTTTCTTCGCTGGTCTGATACACCGTAGATAAGGAACATTGGGAGCCGTTCTTGGAACGCCTCTATGAACTGCAAGGTGACGCCCGGACCGTGCGCGAGGCGTGGGCGTTTGATTGGCATACGCACGGAGATTCAGGCGTCCTGAACTCCGCAGCACTGCGAAGTGTGCCTGATGACGGAATTTGTGAGTGCTGTAACGTCTAGATCTGAAGGTAGAAATGTGGCTAACAACGTGTGCATAGCGATCTCGCACTGGGCTGAGGCGATTGCTGCCTTTGTGGAAAGTCATCTAGCCACGCACCGTTTGGTGGCTATCGGACATTCGGCTGGTACTTCCGCTGTGTACGTATATCTTCCAGGACAGATTCTGCCATCGGTTGACGCTGATCCTTAATCCCACCGAAGCCTGTATTCTACAAAATGTTACAAGGCGTCCCCCGTGAAATACGAGAAGATCATTCTTGTAGAACCCGCCTTAATTGATCGGGATGTTTATCGGCAACACTCCGAGGAGCGTGGACGGCAGATCAAACTTCTTACGAAGGCTATCTCAGCGCAGAAGAGTAAATGGGAGTCGAGGAGTGAGGCGTATGAATACTTCTCTAAACGGCCACCATGGAAACTGTGGGACGAGCGCGCTCGAACGATCCTGGTGGTACGTCGTTCCTCCGTAACCGGGCATTGTATTGCGTATCCCTTACCCATGTATTCGCAGAATCATGGCCTTCGAGTAGTAGGTGATGGATCTACCTCCACAGGGTCTGTGGCAACCAAGTGCGAGAAGCGGTTTGAGGCAACAAATTATGACGACCTGGAATCTACGATTCAAGCGGCAACGCAGATTGAGAAGATCTGCGCGGAGACACCGATCCACGTTATTTTTGGAGAGATCAGTGATCTAGTGTGAGCTCAATCCCTGTTGCCTGGCAAGGCATCCGTGCTTAAAAGTCACCTCCTGCAGCCCTCGCTATTCGCATGAGACCGCAATCGATACGTCGAAGGGACGGAATGCAGCGTCAATAACGCGGATACCAGAGGCTGGACATATGGTATGGCTGCCGTCAGAATATATGCGATATGCGCTCATATATCTGGCCAGGTCGTTCAACAGCGACCCGACAAGCTAGCCGAGGAGGTTCACGTTATCTTGCGTGCCAGCGGCAGACGACCACGAGCAGCTGCTTTATGAACTCCTTACATGGCGCTGTACTGTTATAGCGATATCTAGTAAGAGTCCTTCGTGATCATTCGATGTAAGGATGACTGACGTGATTCTTATCAAGGATTATGTATAATGCATGTCCCATTCATGATCTGCTGGTCTTTTGAGGGTGGGTCTTGGCCGCTCACCCGCCTTACCTTGCATCGATCGCTGATCACAGATTTTTGGTTTCATTTTGGGTGCAATCTAGAACTGCGTGTCCATTGTACTCTCTCCCAGTGAATTGCTTAAACCGCGGATCTGTCTTTTTGGTCGATCGTGAGCCGATGAGCCGAAATATCTCCTACGCTGTAGACGATCCTCCCCTTTGCAGGAAACTAAACTAGAACGTCTATCAACATCTCCGTGGTTTGTCCCTTTAGTTGTCGCCTACGGCTGTGCAGACATACCTGCCACCGTCTATCCTCCGTTCCCCGATGATCTCCCTTAGTATTTTCTTTTTTTGCGTATTTTCCCATTCTCTGCCACCGCTGTACAACCCCCCCCCCCCCCTCCTTAGTACCTCTCCTTCCCCTTCTGCCATCCTCCACCGTCGCCCAGACCCGCTTTTTACCGCTTATCCCCCCTTTCAGACAATCCCCCGCTCCTTTAGATAATCGTTGGCTGCATTCTGAGAATCATTCTCTGTCCAACCTTCCCCCTCCTTCCGTGTCTGTCCGCCACTGCCGTTCCGTACCGGTGTGCCGAGCTACCGGGAAAGTCCTCTCGATTACATCATAGATGATTATTCGGTCGATTGGATGGATCAGTGCTCTAAACGGGCCATCTGTGTAGATTTTTACTGTCCTCTGTTCTGTATTTCTATCCCAAGTCTGCTGTATCTCTATCTTTACGACCGACCGCCATGAGTTCTTGGAGAAACCACCGGGTGGTCATTGCATCGCTATTCCTGCCGACGACGGCGGTTTTGGGGGAGTCGCCCCCTCCTACTCCAGACCAGGCTCCTAAGGAGCCGCCAGTGTCTGCTACCTCGGCAAGCTTCAAGCTGGGCGATACACCGAGGTCGCCTTTGCCGCAGCGACCGGGGCCCTTGAAGAGTATCGTAGAAGATTTGAAGGTGAGAATTCATTCGTGCGCTCCTATCCGTGGCTATCGTGCGGATTCCCTCTGAAAGACTGAAATGAGAGTAGTCGAGGGAGGAAGGAAGAGAATTATATAGTTTACGAAGTGGCGATTGACAAGAGAGTAGTGTTCGTCCTTACTGACCCTTGTAATAGTCCAGGACTGCGACCCCCCTTGGAACACCCGGTAATGAAGCCTTGAACCCCTTTTCGACTCTATTCGGTCAGGCATCCAAACCGACAACTAGGACGAGCTCGCCAAATGCCATTGCACCCAAGCTACCCCCGAGATCGCCCCGGCGCACCCTCACCGACCACCACATCCCGCACCGTGTCCAGCGCAAGCATTCGCGATCGTCCTCTGCCCGCCGCCCCGACCCCGAGTCTCGCATTGCGCAGCAATGGCATGTCGAGTTCAACCCGCACTGCAACGGCGGCTTGAAGAACGCGGTGAACAGCGTCGACGATAAGATCAGGAAGCAGTTGTGGGTCGGGGTGTTGGGCACGAACACGGATGGGTGGAAGGAGCCGCTCAAGAAAAATGTGGAGAGGAGGATGAAGGAGGAGGAGGACAGTGCAGTTGTCTGGATTCCGGACGCCGAGTTTGCGGGCTGCTACGACGAGTTCTGTCATCAGGTACGTAGATCGTGCTCGTGTATGATCAGGACCTTGCTAATACCAGACAGGTCCTCTGGCCGGCATTGCACTACGCCGTCCCGGACGCTCCCAAGACCAAGTTCTTCTACGAATCTGCCTCGTACAAGCAGTACGTTGCCGTGAACCAGCACTTCGCCGACGCCATCGTCGCGAACTATCAAGACGGCGACATCAGTAAGTCGCCCATACCATTTCTCGTCCTTCCCATGACTCACGTTGCCATTAGTCTGGGTGAACGATTACCACCTGATGCTCGTCCCGCGCATGGTGCGCGAGAAGCTTCCCAACGCCATTATCGGGTTCTTCCTGCATGTCGCCTTCCCGTCGTCCGAGCTCTTCCGCTGCCTCTCCGTGCGGGAACCGCTCCTCCGCGGATTGCTCGCAGCCGATTTGATCGGGTTCCAGACCGCCAACTACGCTCGGCACTTCAGGCAGACGGTCAGTCGGATCTTGGCCCTGGAGGCGCTGCCCAAGGGCGTACAGACGGAGGACCGGTTTGTGGATGTGGGAGTGTTCCCGATGGGGATTGATGTGAGGCTTCTGGCTGAGCGGAGGTGAGCATCCGAGATACCTTTGGTGAGAGTAAGAGAGGCTCAATGTGGTTCTAGGAAGGACCCTGAGGTTGCCGAGTGGGTGAACTCGCTGAAACAGCGTTATGCGGGGATGAAGATGCTGGTAGGCCGTGATAAGCTCGACGAAGTCCAGGTTATTAGTACTTTATAGCACTGTTTGTCGCAAGCTGACAGGCATGACGTTTAGGGTGTCCGTCATAAGATCCTGGCCTTCGAGATGTTCCTTGACAAGCATCCCGAATTCCGCGGGAAGGTGAGCATCTACTTGCCCTTTGCAGGAATTTTACACTCAACGTATCGGGTATTAGGTCGTACTCATTCAAGTAGCTCTGCAAACTACAGAGGAGAACGAGCTCCAGGGTGGCGTGGCTGACATAGTTGCGCGCATCAACTCACGCTACTCGACGCTGACGTACCAGCCCGTGGTCTTCCTGCACACCGAGGACTTGTCGTTCAGCCAGTACCTCGCGCTGTTGACTGTCGCGGACGCGTTCATTGTGACCAGCTTGCGCGAGGGTATGGCGCTCAGGACGCACGAGTTTGTTGAGTGCCAGGAGGAGACTAAGAGGCCGCTGATTCTGAGCGAGGTGAGTGTTCAGTATATTTGAAGGGAGACATCTGCTGATACGTATACTAGTTCACGGGATCGTACAGCTATAGCGGATTCAGGTCGTGTATCGCGATCAATCCTTGGGATAGTCGTGGCACTGCTGAGGCGATCTACAAGGTGCTTTTCTTCCGTCTATGCTGCTCGCAAAATCTGACAGGATGTCAGGCGCTTACGATGGAAAGTGACGAGGCCGCTTCACGCTGGGATGTATGTTGGATTCCCGTGTCACGCTAAGTTGTTCTGACCCGCCCCGTTTAGGATCTCCATCACCATGTCGTTGCGCAGAACTCACAGGCCTTCGTCACTTCCTTCCTCACTCGGTGTCTGCGCACCAACATCGAGCACCTCCGCGGGGACGCCCGGGAAGTCGCGCAATTCGACATCGGGCACATCTTGCCGAGGTACCGGCACTCTGAGAAGCGGCTGTTGCTCCTCGACTTCGAAGATACAATCTGGAAGCGCGACCCAAAGGCGCCGACGTTCGACCCGCCAGAGGAGGTGTATAGCCTCCTCAACAAGCTTGCAGAGGATCCGAAGAACGAGGTGTGGGTGCTTAGTGGGCTTCCGGTGAAAGGTGCGCTGGAGGTGCTTGCGGAGAAGGTGCCGAAGGTTGGGATTGTGTAAGTTCGGAGTCCGCTGCTGCTTGGATCTAGCTCACGTTGTTTTGGTATTGGTAGAGCGGAGAACGGTTGTTTCATCAAGACTCGGCCTACGAGAGGCGGTGGTTCGCAATGGATCAATATGGTTGCAAATTTCAACCTTTCATGGAAGCCTCTGTGTATGGAGCTACTGAACTACGTACGTTGGTCTTCGTTCCTTCACTGATGTTTCTAATGCCGTTGGTGGTTGTAGTTCACAGAGCGTACTCCTGGATCCTTCGTTGAGGAACGTGAAGCATCCGTAGTATGGCGATTCTGGTCGGGACCACCTGATGAATCGTCTGGCGATCGTCAGTGGGCACGCCGACAGGCTGCGGAGGCGCAGAATCACATCTTCGATAGGTATGCGCTGTCGTACCGCTCTTTTACCTGGAAACTGACAATACGTAAAAGTATCGGCGAGCGATACGGTTTGCGCATCGTCCCCGGTGCCAACAGTTTCCTGGTTTTGCCCAACAACATTTCGCGGTCCACAGCTGTAGGAGCGATCCTGCATCCCGGTGGACCTGCGCACTCTCCACTGGCCGGACGTGCGGCTTGGATGGCCGCCGATGCCGCTGAGTCGGGAGACATTGGCGATACCGACTTTGTCCTAGCTGTTGGCAGTGATGAGAGGTTGCTGCGCAGGCTCAACGAGCTTGATGATTCGGAGACATGTTCTACAGGAAATAAGGGAACTGACGCGAAGTGGAGACTCGAACCGGATGCCGTTGTTCCGACGTTGTCGCAGTTCGCAAACAAGTAGACTCGGAATAAAACACGAGGAAGGAAATGATCTAAAGATGATGTATACATGTAGTCATAAAGTTGGGCTTCGCAGCGCATTCTTCATTTGTATTGTATAACTAGATCCGCAATACATACATTCCCGGATACACCGCACCACAGGCATTTACATAAGGCCTCAGCAATGTTTAATGTGGCGCTGTGGCAACCCTAACCCAACTCCACATCGTTAGGATCAAGAGTAGGTTGCATCTTCGACTTGAACTGACACAAGCATTTCTGTAAGTATTGTAACACGTCCCATGCTTCATATCGCGATTGTTCTGATGTCTCCAGTGCATAGATATGAAGGAGATCATATACATCCAAGCAGGCCCTCTAGCTAATTACACCGGCCAGCACTTCTGGAACACGCAAGAAGCCTACTTCACATACGATGAAGAGGAGTCCGCCTCGAAAGAAGAACCGTTAACAGATCACGACGTCTCCTTTCGGGAAGGCCTCTCACCCTCGGCAAGTGCAAAGGTGGGTTAAATTCTTACTGTCTAATTATGCCTTAGGGGGAGCCCACGTACTGCCCGAGACTGCTTGCTTTTGACTGGAAAGGTAAACAACACCTTGGTCCTTGGAAGTTTGCCCGTGACTGAATGAATCCAACAGGCAACTTTGGCACGCTCCGAGCTGATCTCTACGGAGATGCAGGTGAAGATAAAACTGTGACATCGCTTTGGTAAAAGAACTGTGTTATCAGCACATACGCGAGCTCATGAGTTGCCAAAAGGAATGGCGATGTCGTTGAGTTTCGACAGGACCCCATACCAAGGAGTCAGTACCACAAGGAGCTTGAAAATGAATCTATGGACCATGTCGACAATGACGTCAACTCTTCGACTCATGTAGAAGGGAAGAGGCAAGAAAACGGGTCCTCAGATATTCGATTTTGGGCCGATTATAGTCGAGTTTACTACCACCCGCGGTCATTACACAAACTTCCTGAACCTGCCGAATGGCAAGATACAGCAGGAGACTGGAATTACGGACAAGACCTCTTCACACAATATGATCAGGTATGTGTGTGGCACCATCCATTATACCCCGACTGACTGTTTTTCCGCAGGACAATGCCTTGATTGATGATTCACTGCGACATTTTATGGAAGAATGTGACGCCTTGCAGGTACACTGGTTATGTAGACGCCTTTCTTCCTTCCACTCATCAGAACATAATCGCAGGGGATTCATGTTATGAATGATACATCATGTTTTGGCTCATTTACTGACTCTATGCTTACAATGCTCAAGGATGACCATCCGAAGTTGTCGTGCATTGTCGTTCCCTTCCTTTCGGGCGAAGTGAAGATGGACGCATTGGAGTCGGATGTAGGTGCTTTCCGTGAATGAAACTATGATGTTACCTGAGCATGACCATCTAGGCAGCTATGAGGGTTGTAATCAACGACGCGCTTTATCTTCGGAATCTTCGATCCTACTCGACCTTGTCTGTCCCAATTCAGTCTCCATCTACATGGGCCAACGTTGGGGCCTGGATGTCTGACCTTACAGCGGATGTAAGTCTTCGAATCGCCTGTCATTTTTTACAATTCCTGTATTTTGAAGAGTAGGTATCGAAGCTATACCACACTTCTGCGGTTCTCTCGAGCCACATCGAAAGTGTCACTCTTCCTCTGAGGTGCGCATCAAGATAATCATCGAAATGTATACCTCAGCGTCCTCATCTCTTCACGCTAGAATGAAGGGGGGTGCAATCGATCTTCGCGACTTCTGTAACTCTGTCGCCTATCCCACGAACGTGCCGTTTGCTCACTTGAGTGGTATTCTCCCCTTGTCAAATCCGATTGCAGAGTCTATGTTTGACGAGCGTATGCACGATTTCTCGAGGACCACTACGCATGAAGTGCGTACCTTATTGTAGGTCTATAATAGCGTTGACATCTTCTTCCCTTCCAGACCTCCGCCGTATACGCAAGGAGGGACACTACTAGAGGCTTCTCCAGAGCAGACAGGCAGCTGTACGATGCTTGGCAGGAGAAGTCCGGTATCCCGTTCGCGCTCTACGACATGTGTGTTCTCAGTCACGCCGGGGCTACTGATGTTGATATACGTTTTCTTCGCAGCACCCATGCACCAGCTCTTCCTCTCCCAACCTCCTTTCCACCTATCATAAACCCATCCCTTCGTATCCCTCCAGCAACTCCTGACAAGAAAGCTCGAGCTACCACGTACTCCACTCGCTGTCTATCATCTCTGTACGCCACCTCCGTCACCTCCCGTCTCTTCTCTTCCTATGCGTCTTTCGTCGAAGACTGCGTCAAAAGGAAGAAACAATTCAAGGAAATTCTGGGAATGGAGGTGGATGAGATCAAGGAACTGGCAAGCGAGTTGTGGATGATGCATGATGCATATCATGGCGAGGACGAGATTGAAGATGAAGAATTTCAAGACGTGTCAGACGAGGAAGATTAGTAAGGCGGCCTCTTTTCAGTATTCGCTAGTAACGTCGCGTCCGACGTGTAAACTGTATGATAATCGTCCAAACGCAACAAGGTGACAACTAGACAGATTCCGGATGTCCTACAATTACAAAATGCGGGGCGTTACACACATACAAACAGCGCTACGTGAACGATTTACACTGATACACCGTGGAAGGGGCCGGGCGCGATACCAGACAGGTGTCCGGCGAAAAAGGAGTAACTCGTGCAACTGAAGGAAGTGTCCTCTTGAATGAAGGAACGTTGCGTGGTCATCGAGACCAACTGTATAGAAGCGTGGGTCCGTGTTGCTTAAGCGTGTCGTGTTGCAAGTGGTATCAGGCAATGTCTCGTTCGCTGCCAAAGCAAGAGGTTATGAGCACTTAGAGGTCTTCGAGAGACACATCTACTCACGTAATGGTATGGTCAGCTTGGAAAGACGAGTGCGGTCATGAAATGATGCAATATGAAAAGGCTCCGCCTCCACATCGCTCGGAGTCGACCAGCGACTGCGTCTCAGTTTCAGAGACAGACGGTTCGATCGTCAGAGAGAAGGCGTCAAAGGAATCCATCGGGTAGATTTCGTGAGAGGAACAGAAGGCCCTTGTGAATAGAGAACGGGTTTCGCTTGTTGAGCAAGCACAATTGCATGGCCTGCTTTATATGGGCCAAGAAATCTTGGTTCGAAACCGCGACGATTTTGTACAATTAGCCATGCGACTGCTCCGGACCCACATTTAGCTCGCCGGTATAACCAGACGCAGTGTCCCTGCTGTCAGCAAGGTCAAATGCGATGCACAGGACGGGCTCGTTATTGTGTGGCTGGGAGGTTGATCCGAAGACGGCAACCGCGGATCTAAAGCGTAGGTCCCTAAACAAAAGCATGGGAGTATGCTCCGTATGCCGTCCAGGGGATACGTCCCGAAGTTCCTCTTAGTATCAGATCCTTTGAGATGTTAGAACTCGAATGTATCGCCTGTGCTAACCATAGCTGCTCACAATGAGCGAGCAAGATGCCTATTGACTGGACATATGAATTTAACTTTGGTTGAAAGATTAGAAGTGGATCCAGACCTCGTTTAATACTGCAGTCAGGATGTCGTCCCAGGATGATGGAGTCCAAGTCCTTTGGCTTTATATGCTGAATGGTCGAAGATGCCGCGTCACGGTCAACAATTGCAATTCGTTGTGGCAAATCCTAAAATAGGAATTCCCGCCACAGGACAAACAAATGCCAATTTATGCCAAACTAGCAACGCGGTTCGGGGAGCAGTGTATTTGAAGGCGCGTAGACCACTAGTGTTCAGTGAAAAAAGTCCCAGACCTAATCTCCCGTGTTAATTAACCGACTGCCACAGGGGAGGGCTAATTCACCTCTGTATTTTACCCGTTAATTAACCGATTCAAAAACAACCAAATTTCCGTTAATTTACTGAGTACATTAGGCCTATTTGACTTGTAAATTAACGCCCTCAGGTCGTCCCATACTAACTCAGTCCTCTAGTTGTTCCTCCGGAGTGCGATGATTCTGGTCATCGTCTGGTAAGGCAGTGTCTGCGATAGGTGTTCCAGATATTCTCGCAATAAATGCAGACGCTTGTCAGCCATATCTCTCTGCACAAGACGCAGAGCGAAAAAAAGGAGAGCGACGGCGATGATGTCTTGGGCTTTAGTTACCGGTTTGTTATTTGCCGATAGTCCTCAGGCTTTCACTAGTAGTACATTTCCTGAGAACTGATATTAAAAACACTACAAATGCATTCCTATGGCTGTTGAGCTATCCCTGCAGGTCAAGGGTCATGATCATCTACGAACCCTAATTTACCCTATTTCACCTGACATTTTCCTGCGAGGTGTGGCTCACTGGTAAACTACCGGTGAATTAGGCGGTGTTAATTAACAGGGTTAATTACCGTTGCCATTTTCACGGAACACTATAGACCACTCCGCTCCAGCTTGCACGCTGCTTCTGCTCTTGCTTGTGTTGCTCAGGTTGGTACTGACAGTAATCCAAGCAAATTATGCATAAGCTGAACTCGACAAGTGCCGACGGCTGTCGGCAGCTTACCCCTCCTTTGTGCAGCTTGAGTACTATTCTATACAAATTATTGTATCATAGCATGTTGAGATCAATGTTAACATCTCGAGTCATAGTCAGTTTGCATGCTGCTAATCGGGCTGAGTGAGTTTCCAGGTCCGGGAGATCGAGTGGAATACTTATCCTGGGCAGTCCAAGAGATGTTCCATTGTGCATGCCCGGAATATGCAGTAAGCACACGCAGGGTGGCACTGTCAGGCATCCCCCGGCTGCCTAATGGCAAGCATCCTGTTGCCTACGGTACAAGCTATCACAGTGTTGAAAACGTGCTGTATACAGTACACTGACTCTACAGTAACACTGATCGAGGGTGGCATAATGCCACCCTAGGGCAGCAAAGAAGGCACTTGTTATCTATTCCTCAGATATATGTAACTGTAAAGCTTGACACCAAGTATCTGATGGATTGAAGACTCTGACCGCACCGGCAGGCCGCTAACTTGAGAGTTAGAAGTTGATATCATCCAGTATCATTCAGGTCAAGATGAAATAACTATGAGCATTGTTGATGCCGCGCAGCACCCGGGGAGCAAGAAAGATTATTTCCCTGCTTGTAGAGTCCCTGCCGTGGGTTTACCATAGACTTTTACATGTGAGGAATCGGACCTGGCGTGCCGCGCAGCGCCGAATACCTCCCAAGTGGTGTAACATGGATTCCGGTCAGGCTCCTAGAACCATCCGTCTCCGCGTCCTCGATCCTCTCTGCTAGGGCGTATGTGAAGATGTTATGTAATAGGGCTTATATAATGCAACTTATTTATAGATGTGTTTCCTAATTAAGACGACTAGTGAGGATGAGGACGCTCTGAGACGGCTGGCCCAACTCGTCGTCCGAGGCTTTACCGGAATTATGTAAGGCACGGTTTATCGACGTTCGTCGACTGCCCAATTCGGATTTTCGAAGTGGCTTTCTCGTCGCACCTCAGCTGCCTTTGTCCTCTGCTCGCACGCGCGTCGATGGCGGAGCATATGAATTCAGCATTAAATAGAAAGGCACTGTCTGGTGTAGTAATAATACATAAGGAGTCTAAGGGTCTTTTGCTTTGTATTCTCGATGGATAGATTATTTTGAATACATTTGTCGGAAAATCTGGAAAAGACTGATAAGCCCTGACAGAACCTGACGGACTGATCAGGCATTATAATGTTATGTTTCAAGGCTGATAAGCCCTTATCAGGTGTTGTCAGGTTTAGATTAGGTAGTTGAGTGTCTTAAAGGTGGCATGTTGACTACGGTAGCATAATAGTCTAAGTCTAAAGTTATGGCGAAATCTACAAGAGCCGTACGTCTATACGTCAGAGGATGTGAGCGCGAGCGACGGTATCCAAGTCCCGCTGCAGTGATTACGAGTCGCCCGGTAAGGCAGTATGTATGATGTATATATACCAATGTGAGACTCACACACCGATTGTTGCGTAGTGTAGTAGTTATATCGTTAGTCTTTACATATGTCATCATAGTTCAACTCAAGGCCGCCCGTTCGAATCACAGTCGAAGTACCTGTATTAAAGTGGACGTCTTAGATAGTGGTGTCGATGACCATCGGGTGGCGTGAGTGGCTCCTCCTTTTTTCATTTCTGGGACTCATGGCCTTATCCGGGCTTATCATGCCTTATAATGGCTTGTAACCCCCGTCAGGGCTGATCAGCCTGACGGAGGCTTATATGCGCTTTTCGATCATTTCTGAACCCGATAACTCTCCTCGAACCTGATTGACTTATCAGTGCATTATCTGGCATTGTATAGCAATATCATGCTTTTCTGATTTTTCCGACATTGGTAAAGGGCAAGCACCAGGCTCTTCAATGCAAAGTAGCCTGACACCTTATGACATGAGATATTATGTTCAATTTCATTTGATTTCGCTAAAGAGATGGAGACAGTAGCTTCTTGAATCTTGTAGTAAATAATTGTTCGCTATTTTCTTTATTTATATGGGGGAGACTCGGCGGAAGTGCATGCAATCCACAACGCAGATATAATACATTATTTTGTTATTAACAGCTTTATTGCCGTCCACCCGCGTGCGAGCAGAGGACAAAGGCAGCTGAGGTGCGACGAGAAAGCCACTTCGAAAATCCGAATTGGGCAGTCGACGAACGTCGATAAACCGTGCCTTACATAATTCCGGTAAAACCTCGGACGACGAGTTGGGCCAGCCGTCTCAGAGCAGGACCCCTGATAATCAGTATCGAGGCTTTATTTTAGATGCCCAAAATTCAGCGTCTTTGTCCGCGCCAAATTTCCCGATTTTACGCCCTTTTGTCCGCGAAAAATCAGGTGCCAGCTCGATTTGCCTTCCATATTTGGGAATTGTGGCGTGGGTAACGCTCAAATCTTCCCGCGCTCGGCGTATGCCGAGAAATCCTGCCCAAAATGGGCAGGTGATGTCCGCGGGAAAAATAAGGGTTGGCCGCTGGGCTCCCAAAATCGGTCGCTTTGTCCGCGAAAAATCAGGCCTGAGGGGTCTCAGATGGCCAACTTTTGTCCGCGTTTCCACAAAGCCTCGATACTGATAATCAGGGGTCCTCTCAGAGCGTCCTCATCCTCACTAGTCGTCTTAATTAGGAAACACATCTATAAATAAGTTGCATTATATAAGCCCTATTACATAACATCTTCACATACGCCCTAGCAGAGAGGATCGAGGACGCGGAGACGGATGGTTCTAGGAGCCTGGATTCCGGTCTGGTTTATAGTTCTGAGGTTCGGAGACATCCGGGCGGAGTCTCAAAGAGATGTCCCCACCGCCGACGTCGAAGACAGCGTCGTCGTAGTCGTGGCTGGCGTTCTCGCCCTTCTCGTCTGTCAAGTCCATCGATATGCAGACGGCTACCCTGAGGGCGCCCATGCTGCAGCCAGCAAACACGGCTTCAGACCCTGCCTGGTCGTCCGTGGGTCAGCTGCTGCAGTCGGCGTACACCCTGCCTTGCTCGACGGCGGCCCAGGCGTTCATGCATCTCGTGCAGCCAACGTCGCGCTTCCAGCTGGCTCTTGATGCGCTGTTACCCCTTCTCGATGCACGGGTCCAAGTCAGTGTCTCACGTTTTGAACCGAGTCCGGTTTGATCAATCTGGCAGTAGCTGGAGCAGCGCATCCTCGTCTCTTATATCTTATTTGCCTTGTATACGCCTTATCCGATATCTATTAATCCTTTCAAGTCCGCCTTGTATGCTACGTTTGTGAGGGAGAGGGACGCGGCTGCGCGCATAGCTGCGAGTGGGGGCGAGAGTGATACAGAGCAGCTGGTATGGGTTCTATGGAAGATACTGAAGGGAGATGGCAACGATGTGAGTGTGCCAGTGCAATTAATCTGGATGTCAGTTGACCCAGTTGGCAGCTTGGTCCGTATTCTCCAAATACACTCGCTCGATCACGGACGCAACATCCGCGGCTACGGGCATCTAATCTGACTTTGGATGAGGAGAACCCAGCTTCAGATCCTGACGATATGTACGATGTAGTGTTGTGATGCGCTTGTGACGCCTGATGATGTTACCTACAGGACCAACAGTTCTGGCATGACGAACAAGTTGAACGCGGTCCAGCAAGGTCCCTCCAAGCCGCAGCTGCCCCAGGAGCAAAAGGTCACCGCGGAAGAGGATGACAGGAATGAGAAACTGTCGAGAGCGATGTCATTACTCTTGGCTGGGCGGAGTCGAACGTTGAACTTGTCCGAGCAGCGTGTACGTCCGACCTCCATGAGCCCGCCTCCATTCCACTAACCGGGGCCCCCCACGTAGCTCGTGAACTCGCTCATCCCAGAGCTTGTAGCACCGCCCGTGCTCACGTCGGTGGATCTACCTCAGTTCATCCATTTCAACGCCGGCCTCGCGCACCCTCTCATGGCAGCTCTCATATCGCGTCCTCCCTCCTCATCGAACCGGCAAGGCGCAGCAACGTACGTCGACGTTCTCCGCAGGCTTCCGCCAACGTTACCTTCGTTTGACCTGATCGGGCGACTCTTGCGCGATACGACGCCAACGACGGACTCTGTCACCGGCGGGAGGACAACGGTCGCCGACATCGTGCGGTTGGAGGCTCTAGGCGGTTTTGTCCACGGATGCATCGAGTGGGTGGAGAATCGCGAGGCGGAGCAGAAGGACGGATTGATCAGCGACGACCAGGCCGCCCAGGGGGCCCAAAATGTACGTTAACTTTCTGTCGTGAATCGTGAATCGGATCCGACTCACTTTGTGTAGCTTTGTCGGTTCTACAACTCCCTCATTAAGATGGGCATCGTCGACCCGGATTCGGAAGCCGATTCTGCTGAGATGATGTACTTCAGCCTGCGTTATTCGCGCTACGAGGACGCCAATACGCTGTATCGCAACTTGGCAGCGGGCCGCTTCTGACTCCCGGACTCATGACTCACAACGGATCCCATGTTACGCGGCTTATGTTCATATAGCCTATGATTATCGCCACCCTTATGTATGTTCCCCGTATGTGTTCCATTCTCATCATGTACATCTCTCCTGCCGCATAGTATACCTCTGTTCTTATAGCTCACTGTTACGTTCTGACGCAAATAGCATCTTCTCACCCTTTCAACATATTCCCGCATACCCGATGATTGTAGCCAACATACAGTTTCCTCCATTGAAAAAATGAAATATCGAAACATGCATGAGTGCGAAGGGAAAGCATCGTCAGTCATACATACATCCTAACGTTGATGGGAATGAGACAGCGGGTGAAAACAACGAATACTAAGCCATGGGATTAGGGTAGACAGCCGTAAATACAGAGGAAGTGCGACGGAGGGAGTGCAATTAAGACTGCTTCTGCGTTCTGAAGCGTAGGAGAGGTGCCAACCCTGACAGTGGACACGCTTTCTTCAAGAACTCATGCTATAGAAAGCCTTAGTACATAGCTGAACGTTCAGTGCAAACCTCTCACCTCAAGAAGCTCCGCAGCGGTGGCTCTGCTCTTGACGTCGACACACAAGCAGACGCTCAGGAAGCTCTTGAGTTCTCGACTGAGCGCTTCGGGCTTCTTCAACGTCGGCGTGCCGTTGGTGGCGATCAGGTACAGGGCCTTCAAAGGCTCTTCGTCAAGGTATGGAGGTTCGTTCTCGATCATCTCGATAGCCATTATACCGAGTGACCAGATGTCCACCTTGGCGCCGTACTCCTTCTGCTTGACGACCTCAGGCGCCATCCAGTACGGAGTACCGACCATGGTAGCACGCTTCGATTTCTGATCGGTGAGCTTAGCACAGAAACCGAAATCCGCTGAAGGACAAAAGCGAGAGGTCATTAACACAACATAAGCACCGCAGTCTATTGTCACGCACTAATTTTAACACGGCCCTGGGCATCTAACAGGACGTTGTCAGACTTGATGTCTCGGTGAATAATATGCTGGCTGTGCAGGTGACCCAGGCCTTTACATGTCTGAGATGGCACAATGAGCGGGACGCATTTATCATAAGCGGACATACTCACCTCCAGGGAGATGCATGCAATCTGGTCCTCCTCCAAAGTATTGTTCTCGATGATGTCCGTCAGCGCGCCGCCCTCCATATACTCCATGACGACCCATAACTCGTTGTTCTTTACAAGATATGACTCCAAAAAGTTCACGATGTTCGGGTGCTGCGACTCCTTCATGACAAGAATCTCGTTCACAATCAGTTCTTTGCGTGGCTGGTGCGACAAGTCCATCTCTTTGATGGCGACCTTCTTCCCGGTAGCCAGCGTCTTGGCGACATAGACGTGGCCTGAAGCACTACGACACAGTCAGCTTTGCCTTGGGCAGACCGACGGAACATGATCAGACTTACCCCTGGCCAACCTTCTTGATCTTGCTGTACAGGGTCTTCGGATCGTCGTCGCTGACAACGCTCCTCAGCTTCTCCATAATCTGCACTTCCGTCATGGTGCTGATTCGCTTCTCCTTCTCCTTCGGCTTCTCCAGAGCAGCCGCGGCAGCAGCCACCCCAGCCTTGTCATCATCTGCGCCCGTCACGGTTACTGGCGGAGCAGCAGGCTTCTTCGCGGGTTGAAGGGGCTTGACGGGGGGAGGTCCAACAGTCGCGCCAGCAGCACCAGGGGCGGGATCCGTGGCAGGCTGAGACGTGGCAGGTGCAGACTTAGCAGGGACCATATTCGGCCTCGGGCCAGAAGGCAAGCCTTGCTTGGGTCTCTCTGATTCTTCGCTATCCTTCTTCTGCTGCTCGGTCTCTCTGTCCTGCTCCTGTCCGTTCTGATTGATCCTAGCCAACGAGTCCTTCCGCTGAGGCACCCGGTCCTGCTGAAGCCCGGGGGGCTGCCTCGCAGAGTCGGGCCCATGGGCTTTGACGCGTGCGCGGAGGTCCGCAGATGAGGGGGTATGATCGGGCACGGCAGGCTTACCGGATGGTGCGGGTGGCGCAGGGCGATTGGCTGTAAGCAAGGGTCGAGGAGGTGCTGGCCTGGAAGGTTGGAGTGATCCTGCACCTGGAGGGAGGCATCACCGTCAGTCGTGGAGATAATCATCCACGGAGCTGCCGCGTACCATTAAGCATCCCATTTTCATTCGTGAGACCGGCCGGAGCCGTCTCTTGTCGCTTCGCGGATGGCCGGGTATCGGGGATGGGCGAGCCAATCTTGCTAATTCCGGCAAGGCCTGTGCCTGCGTTGAATCGGGGGGTAGAGGTATCCGCGGAGTAGGGAGAGAGTGTTGATGAGGTATAAGTGGATCCGACGAGCGTTGACCCTGACGCCGACATGGACATGAGGCCCTGTTCTTCCATCTCGCGCTTTTTGTGGTCGGTATAGAATTCGAGGACGTCCAATACCGCCTGGGGATCTTTCTGGTAATCCTCCCGCGTGATGGCCGACTTTGTGAGCAGCTTGCTCCATTGCTCGGGCATACCCTACGGCAACACTATAGCGACACTCCGGATCAAGAAGACTCCATGCCACTCACAGTGAAGGCTCCCGAGGTGGGATCGAAACCGACGTGCACCTTGTGTACGAAGTTCGTAGGATTGCTCACTCCCATAAGCGGGCTGCGGGAGTAGATATCATCCTGCCACCCATAAAGCTCTTCGTCGCTCTTGAGAGCAAAGTAATACCGCTTCCCAGTCGTCTCCAGCAGCAGGCAGTACGGCTTCAAATCTATCCGCTCGATATTAGAGATGTCTCGGAGGTTGATGACACTTTGTTGAGGCATGGACTATACATAGTCAGTATTTCAGCGATAAGCACGAACAAGGTGCGAATCATGTGAAACAGCTATCTACTGAATATAGCGGTAGGAACGATACGAGCCTGACAGCTGAGGGGACAACATCACTCTCAGCAGACAGGCTTCCGGATCTGTTTCCGCTGGCCGATCTCAGGATGTCCGTGCCATTCCCAAAACACCTCAATCTGCGAGATTCTCTACGAAACGATCAGGTGTCTGGAGGGTGGCAACGGTATCGACCACGGCGATTCCGATCATTCAGTGTATACACATTACTTGCGAACTCACCTCGTTCTTATGGATTGACAGCGTCTGCTCCTTTAACACCAACCATTTCTCTCGCCAAAGCCAGCTTGCAAAGCCATCCTCCTTCACATTTACGTATCCGCTCCGGACGACCTGGCTCGACATGAAGGCTTCCGAGTTCCTGTTTGGGGATCCGCCAATACCGGTATACGACGCCGCGTACGATGAATTCGATGACGGTGAGTAAGCCACCGGAGATCCCGTAAAGCTAGTGTCTGTTCCACGCCGCTGCGGTGCCTGGGGCGCTGGTCGACTTGGGGTAAGCGACAAGGCCGATACTTGATTAAACGACATTGCAGGGACTAGACAGCGAAGCAAAGGTAATTACAGCAGATAGCCCTCAGACAGCCGGAGACGGCGACGGCGGAGACAGATTCAGTCCTTTCAGAAAAGCGGTGCGGCCGGACCTATTGCCTGCTGACAAAGACGTTACTGAGAGTGGTGCGAGTGTTGTTCGTCGTCGTCGAGCGTAATGAGCCAGGAAGGAGTGGAGGGTCGTGACTGTCGTCCTCGACGTTGAGCGCAACGACGACCGGATAACGAAAGGGAGATGTGAGCGCGGCGGCTAAACGCTTTGTTGGGCAGAGACACCGTTTCGGATCTATCCGATCAACCACAGCCCTCAAGAAAACATATCGTCAAGGTAACTTCCTTCGATGCTTTATGTCGTTTCATTATGGAAAGTATGTCGTAGTGAACATGTTGTCTTGCGGACTGAGGAGGTCAACGAATTCGAAGCTCTCATAGCTCAAACATACGGCGATTGCACGCAACAGGGCCTCACCAAGGCGAATCTCACCAAAGGCAGAATGGCTATAAAATCATGTCGACCGAAAATAGGGGATTACACGAAAGCATGTCAGAAAGGTGCGGACATTACAGTGCTTCTGAAATTTCCAGTGCAGCGACAGCAACAAAATTGGTGCTGTCTAACTTAAGTGCCGGATCAATCAGCAGGGCATGGTATGGGTGTTCATATCCTCGATTCTATAGAGGTAGGTTTGATGGTCAGTTTCTACGACAGAACGAAGCAGGCAGAAGGCGTATTTTCGTCTGATGAGGAGAAGATATCGCTATGGCTTCCCAGCCATGGATCGTCTACGGCCCAGGCCGTCGGTGAGCACGATGTCTCATGGGCAATCATCGCGGTGTCTGTGATGTCCAAGCAACATCAACATCCCTGGTAAACCGCTCGCGAAATCGTAAGAAATCGTACATACAATCACTCTCGTCTTGAGTGCGCATCTCAAGGATACGTGTCGTCCACGGTCATCTCCAGGTCCTTCTCCTTGGCGTCCACGCTATCACCCGCCGCGGGCCCGAACGTACCAAACACATCCTTTTCATCCACTTCTCCGACGCCAGGGGGCGGCCACACTGTATTGAGGACCATCCATGCTGAACCGCTGATGAAGAAGCTGAGGAGCCACGACATATAGTAGACATGCCTGTAGCACCATGTCAGCGCAAGACATGAAAGCGGCAGCAGGAATGGTGTAACATACGTCCATCCTGCGTTGACTTGCACTGATGCCGGCGTGACAGAAGCTGCGAAACCTGGCATACTTGGGAAGACGCCCTTAGGAGACGAATCAGTATTCACCTCGAGTGCCGTCTCAATGGACACTCACTAGGACCCACGCGATGGGTGCCCGCCAATTCAAGCCGTGCCAGAACCTATTGCGACAATCGCAAGTGACCCTTCCGAACTTGGGAGTGATAACTTACCAATAGTCACTTGACGGATTGGGCAAATACAGATGGGACAGTTTCAATCGGCGGCTCCGTAGGATATGATAATCCGTCTGAGACTTGTCAGGCCAGCACTTCGCCCGGACCTTGCAGTACTTACCACCATGATTCCGGTCAGGGGACCGAGGAACACCGCGTACGCCGATATAGCGGAGATGAATGAGTTCGCAGTCTACGCACATCGCAGTCAGGTAAGGAGTAAAGAGTCTATCCTAGCTGATCTTACGAACGTTTAAAATCCTCCACGGATTGATGCAAATTCCGATGATAGCAATGATGAATGATCCCCGACGTATGTTGAGGAACCTGTAAGCCGTTGACCAGACCTAAACAGGCGAAAGGTTTAAGTAGAGAGATGCGAACCTGGGCAACAGAGCTGCTAGGTCCATCCCGCCCACGACGCCACAAGCGACCACCTTAAATCGAGATTAGACCCATTCGAATTAGTCGCGTGCTACTCACGTTGACGCAGATCTGCGACAAGAAAAACGCAAAAGCCGCAAAGAACACAGCGGCTCGCGTGCCGTTCCCTCCATGCTCCTGTATGGCCTGTAATAAATCGTACAGTCTCCTGCCATCACATGGTTCTGTCATACTTCAATCCCCTTGAATGACAGATCGTGTCTCACCATAGCAAAGGTTCCTCAGGAAAGAGCCCTCGCGCACAGGAAGTCGTTATGAGGCCCAGTAGGTTCGAGCCGAACAAGCACACGGGGATGATGAAGATCTGGCCCCACATTTGATCGCCAGGGTTAACCGCGTACCGAGAAAAATCTTAGGCAATGGATAACTGTCTACATCACCATGTATATGGAAGACGACCGGACGCAGCTTACCGCTTTGGTACAAAATCTACATGCATCACTCTTGAAGTCAGCGTTCAGATCGAAGGTGACTGGATTGACACAACACTTACCCCGCCTGCCCACCCGCCAATCCCGCTGGTGATAATCCTCATCATCGCCCAACTAAGCTTTGAGCCTTCAAGCTTCGGCACGCCGTATATCTCTTGGGGCTCTGACCATAACGGGCCGGCATTTCCCTGCTTCGCCAATGCCCAGATGAATATTGCTAGGGCGGCTATCGTCACGATGACTGAGGAGACAATCGCGGGGATGCGGTAGCTGTCAGAGAACGTCGATAAATTGTGAAGGCTGGATTAGTGGGGACGTACTGTTCGGGTTTTACGAGGAAGATAGGTAGAGAGATAGTCCAAAATATGATGAAAGAGACTATTCGAATATTATTAGTGTATGAACCACGTGCCGGTAGTGGTGAGCGTACTGAATTCGTTAGTCTTCATGGCAGCCCCCGGTCCGAACGTGTTCTTCATGTGGTAGAAGCTCGCTACAAAGCGAAGAGCGATCAGTGGGGCGCATCATGAGGGGCGCAGAGCATCGACGTACGCCATATCGTACCGATCATGATTTTGACCATCTGGCCGCCGTACCAGCCTTCGACGCCGTACCAACAGCATGAAAGGATAATGCGGTTGAGTAGTGCGAACCATGATCCTCGTCTACAGTCCCCCGCAGTTAGCTGTCACTCCACAACAGCTTATGTTAGGTGCTTACAAGCCCCATGCTGAGCGGTTGATGACAGCCTGTAGTCCATGAATACGAGGCGACATAGTATCATCGGGGAGAAGCACTGACAAAGGGTACGTGCCATTTTCCGCCTCCGTGGCCGTTGATCACCAACGCGAGCGTTATTCTATCATGGAACAATTCTTCGGGTTAGGCGGCTCACTTGCAGGACGTACCACTTACATCAGAGTACTTATAAGGTTCACTGCGAGATCCTCGGGGGTCAGCAGTTATTGGACTTCTACATAGATTGGTGCATACCTGCGATGGCTTGTCCGACAGTAAGACCAATAGCCACTGTGATTGTCCAGTAACCCGATCATCATTGTATGAATCAGAGGTATGTATCGCAAGAACATCATACGTACGTCCGGCTGAGGCGCCCGACCACTCGGCAATGTTGATCGCTTCAAGGATCAGTACCATACGTATTTCGACATATTCGAGGACATACTTACCCGTGGATAGCCAGAAGAAAGCAAACACTTTCTTCGACCACGTCCGACGCGCCGGCGGCAGAGGCAGTATGTCTGCGTTCTGGTACGGAGACGCGTCCGAGGAGACCTAGGGAATTGATCCGGCGGTACCAGATCATCTTAGATGTTGGCCACCCGACACTGATCCTCAGAGAGAAAAAAAATATAAGTACCTCGATTGCTCGGATGATTGCGCTCAGCATCCTGGGCCTGACTCGTACCAATGTAACACGCTCAGGTTCGGAGGGGTCAGGAGGATCGCCCACCGTACAAACCCACAAACTGTCCCGACGTATAGATTATTTTCCGGATGATTTGATCCAAGTGGGAAAAGTGTGGGAACGGAGCTTCACGATCATCCGTAGTGACCAAGCCTTACAGATGTTCCCACGTTGGACAGTCTCTTTCGTTCCAATGCGTCCAACGTTGGCCGTTCTGTCTGGGCGTTCAGCGTGGAAAGGTATGTCTACCACGCCTTTTTGCTAATCATTGATAAGTGTTTCTGACCTGCTCTCCAGGACCGTACTTTGTCGCCTTCCCGAACCTCCGGGAGGCGTTGCAGAACAATGTGCCCATAAAGACACAAGCAAGGTCATGCACCATCCTCCCAAACTTTGTTGGGTGCGTTTGTCGTACACTCTTCTGTCTTAGTCCTCAGACTTAGCGTTCGTCTCTCGGTGAACGCAGGCTTAGGTTCATGGTATACAACGGCAAAGACTACCTCCCGGTTCAGGTCACCCAGGACATGGTAGGACACAAGCTGGGGGAGTTCTCCCATACGAAGAAGAAGTTCACCTACAAGTGTGTAATCAATGTCCTTGCGTACAAACTGATATTCATGGCCTTCGCTCTCCAGGATGTCGAAGAACAAGTAGTTCTGTACCTTGGGTGTCGCATACCGACCCTGTGCTTCCACGGAATTGTCATGCTGTGTTTCTCGAGAGCGATACACATTCCGCTTTTCACAGACGAAATACAGTTCACCCCCAATGGTGTGGGACTCATGCTCACCGGGGCGCGCTCCAGCGTTAATTGGAGGCGTCTCCGTGGGTCGGTTGTAGACACTTCGCCGAGTCATTTAAATTCCTGTATATACGAGCCTGTCAGTATATTCATGCATACTCGTTGTTTGTGCACATTCCCCACGGAGGGTTATCGGGAATAGCCGACAAGGATTTGCACTCTGAAATGACTGACAAGGTCTTTGTCGAATCTTTATCCCTCTCAGCGAACATAGGCCCGGACTGGTGGGGGCGACCTCGCGAGCAACCCGTTCTCATCAGCGTCTATCTGACCCTCCAACCCTCGTCTTTGGACCGTACAGCCGAAACGGACGATGTAAGCGATACGGTGAACTACGGAACACTCAGCAAGACGGTGACACAGCGTGTGGAGGAAGAGTTCAAGGATCAGCTCCGCAGTCATGGATTGCATGGCGTGGCAGCTGCTGTGACACACACAGCGACTGCGCTCGCGGGTGGCAAGGCATTGGAAGTGAAGGTCCGGGTCGAAGCTCCCAAAGCTATCCTGTTAGCAGACGGACTCGCCTTGGAGACTGTGTGGGAGGTCGATGCCGAGAGCGGTCAGTCAGACTTAGGATCGCTGAAGAAGAGGAAAGTTCTCGTCAAGGACCTGATCTTGGCTGTTATCATCGGAGTGAATCCGCCGGAACGGGAAGCTAAACAGAGGGTCATCCTCAATCTGGAGTTTGAAGAAGCCCTGGGCACAGGCGCTTTCGGGGACTACCCCAGTGTAATAACGGATATAACTCAGGTACGTCGAAGTCAGAATTCGTAGACTGAATTTTCACTCGCTCGTGGCTATTGCCAGGCCTTGGAAGCCTCGTCCTATCTCACACTGGAGAAGTTCGCGATGCAAGCAGTCCGGATTGGTTGTTTATCATCCGAGCATGTCCACTCGGTAACGGCCAGAGCGCAGAAACCGAGTGCCATCTCCTTCGCCCACTCGTCCGGCGTGGAAATCACTCGACCCAGGGCACATTTCCTTCGTTAGGACGTACATTGCGGCCGGGCGTGTATTCCTGGTAGTAAAACCGATGTGCCGACTGACCGCCCAGTATCGTATGAGGTAGGCGAGCGCGGTAAACAAGATCAGGTACGTCTCGTATAGAGGGACCGTGCAGAGCAGACGCTAAACCGTAAGGACTATTCAGTTTTCTGGCGGGTTCGATGATGCCATGAACATTGTTACAAGAGAGGTTCATGAAGATGTACAGTATACGTATAACCCATCGACCTTTTTCCACCGCGTGCCAAGAGCCTATTCTGCGCGTTCATCGCACGATGACTATGTACTTATCACCAAACATACCTATTGACGTCGTCCACGAGGCCCGGGCTCGGAGCCCTCTGGAGTACCTTCCTAGTGTCTTTTGTGGCTCATTATGACACCGTCTCCAGCCCTCCACCGGTTTACGGGCCACTGATGGCAAGATGAACAGCTACCCTGAATCCCGAGGTAACGGTGATATGTAAGTCAGTAATTCCTACGCGGTTCACGTGGATCTCCTCGGGCATGGTATAAGAACAGATAAGAACGCCTGGCCTTTTAGCAGCCCAACGTCGAACGCGTCACGTTTCGCTGTTCGTCTACAAGAGTAGGTATCAGTAAGCGCGAATCGCTGCTCTTTTGTTTGCTACGTAGTTCATTCCGTTTATTCACAATTCAGACTAGCTACCGGCTATGAATCAGATCTCGTCGATCTTGTCCAGAGCAGTCTGCTCTGTGCAAGATCTACCAAGAGGGAATATACTGTGGATAACCGCCATTATCGCACTTGGCTTCGCTATCGTGCATGGTCTAAGGCAGTCTCCGAAACTTCCTCCCCCACCCGATCCTCCTACGAAGCTATTGTCAGGCAATGTTCACCAGATTCCGCAAACAGATCCATGGAAGACCTACGCTGAATGGTCAAAGTTGTATAGTAAGCACTGAATACTTCGATTTGCTGCGAACTGACACATACAACTCATGTCCTGCAATAGAAAGCCCTCTGGCGTCATTTCGAGTCTACAATCGTCGGACCATTGTGTTGAACACCTATAAAGCTGCGGCGGATCTTATGGATGCGCGGTCTAGCATCTACTCCCACAGGCCTTTCTCGTGGTTCTCCGACGAATTGGTAGAACGGAAAAACAGCATTTTCCGGATGTCTAGCCAAAATCCCCGTTTCAAAACGTACCGTCGCATATTGAACAGCGGTCTCAATCCACGGGCTGTTCGAGCCGACAGAGAACTGCAGGAGCGTGAAGTCCGCGTGCTCCTTCGAGGACTGGCGAAGTCGCCACAAGACTTCCACGCTCAGCTCCGGAGGTAACCTAATCCCGCTGCGTGTCCATGGACATCGCTGATTCGCGCACTTGTAGAAATGCTGGAGCAGTAGTGCTCAACCTTGCGTACGGCTGGCAGGTCGAAGAGAACGATGATTATCTCGTGTCTCTTGCGGAGGATGCCTTCGAGATCTCAGGCAGGATCCAGAAACCAGGGAGGTGGCTTGTTGATGTCATACCCATTTGTAAGACTGTTTCCTCAGCCCTATGTTACGCTACTGAATTGTGTTGCACAGTACGTTTCATCCCATCGTGGTTCCCGGGAGCAGGTTTTCAGCGTGAGGCGGCGGAGGCTCGGAAACAGCTCAGTAAAATTGACTCTGTCCACCATACGTGGGCTAAAAAGCAAATCGTACGTATGTCCTGTCTGGCACGGCTACTGCGGGACAGAAAGCTGACTCAGAACCAACAAGCAGGCGATTACACTCCATCATTCACGTCACAGCACCTAAAGCCGGAAGATGGTCGTCTGCCCACCGCGGAAGAGGAAGACATACTCAAGTGGTGCACTGCAGCCTTCTACGCTGGAGGCGCGGATACGGTGGGTGCAAACCTGTACACATCTTCTCCTTCAATGCAGTAACTATCTTCCTCACCCTGTGCAGACGGTAGCTGTAATGACCACTTTCATCCTTCGCATCACCCTTCACCGTGATATACAAAAGAGAGCACAGAATGAAATCGATGACGTGGTAGGCAGAGATAGATTTGCTGTTCCCGAGGACGAAAAACGGCTTCCGCACGTTGCAGCACTAATCCAGGAAGTCCTCCGTATTGCGCCCGTCGCACCATTTGGTACGCTACATGCTTTTGGGTGGGTCCTGACGCCTCCTAGCTAACATGCTGGAAAGGGCTTCCACACCGTGTCACGCAAGACGACGAGTATCTCGGATACCGTATCGCGAAAGGGGCAACCGTAATTGCCAACATATGGTAAGCACCCTTTGAATACGGATTCATAGAGACTCACTGTCCTGGGAAGAGCGATAATGCACGACCCCGAGCTATATCCAGATCCGATGATCTTTAATCCAGAACGCTTTATGGAGCCGCTAAATCAAATGAATCCGCGCAAAGTAGCTTTTGGTTCCGGAAGGAGGGTCTGTCCTGGTGCGTTTATTGGCATAATACTTCCATCGCCGAGCCTAATATTTGGAAGGCGCTCACTTCGCAGAAACCGCTTTGTTTCTCAATGTTAGCAGTATTCTCTCGGCCTTTACGATTCTCAAGCCATTGAACGAGAAAGGACAAGAAGTAGACCCGATCATCGAGTACACAAGTGGAGTCACGAGGTGAGCGAGCGGCTTATGCTGTTATGGTCTGTTCGCAATTGACGCTGCGATAGCCATGCTAAACCGTTCAATTGTCGCATTGTTCCTCGTGACTTGCCGTTATTGTCACATATCTTGGAGTTCTGATTGTTATTCCTTCTCTCAATGCCTCATGAAGACCCTCGAAGATAACGCCTACCAGTCATACAACCACCCATGGCTCCGTTAAGTACTGATCGCTCATTATATTATAGAGCTTCGTACGTATCGCTTTCCGTATGCCCTGATCACTTATCCCGCCTTCAATATTTGTCAGCCTGAACCCGTGGTCGATTTTCAACTGGGCAACAATAACTCACTCAGTTCACTTGTCCGGAGTTCGCTGATTGGTCATTTTCCTTACTTGCAACCAGTATTTACTTGAAGCATGACGACCGTTGATATACTGGAATCAGGCTCAGGGATGTCCTTCCTCAATCTAAGCCCTGTTGTTAATAATCCCTTCCCCGGCTGCTCCGGGAGCCTCAATTCATCAAGGGCAGATCCTACGCATCACGGACTGCTGCAGTGTGCCGCCTACATGCCCGACCCAACCGAGATCTCCTTATAGGAAGTCGCCACCCCGGTAAGGTCTTCTAGGAGTTTCACGTGGGTACTCTTGCCTTAAAACGCTCGGCGGTTACACATGTTGGGAAGTCTAACTGCTCACATTTGGTTATCGCCTCCAGAAATCTCGCGTCATAGTCGCGCGTTACAGACGAGTTCCGATAAGCCCAACTCGTTAGCATTTTGCCTCCCTGCGCAGAAATTCGTTTTATCTGCCTTTCTCTATCCCTGTCAGCACCCCGTCATGGTCCATATCACGTCAGTACTGTGCAGATTTGTGGACTTGACTCGAAATGTAGCGGCAGAGAACATACTATGGATCATCCTCGCGGCTTCTGTTGGAACCATTTACTTCCTTCGGTTCTCTCCCAAACTTCCTCTCCCGCCCAGTCCTCCTACGAATGTATTATCAGGCAATGTTCGCCAATTGCCGCAGACAGAGCCATGGAAAGCCTTCGGGGAATGGTCGAAGTTGTATGGTAGGCGCAAAGCTCCCGGGTCTCCCGTAATCTAAAACGCACCTTTCCTTCTTACCACAGGGAGCCCTCTGGTGTCATTTCGGGTCTATAATCGCCGCACTGTTGTGCTCAATACTTACAAAGCTGCCGCGGATCTTCTGGATGTGCGGTCGAGCATCTACTCTGACAGACCTTTTACATGGTTCTATGGCGAACTGGTTGGACGGAAGATGAACGTTTTCCAGATGTCCAGCCAGAACCCCCGTTTTAAAGTGTACCGCCGTACACTGAACAGCGGTCTTAATCCACGGGCCGTCCAAGGATACAGAGATTTGCAGGTGCAGGAGGTCCATGTGCTTCTTCGAGGTTTAGCTACGTCACCTGAAGACTTCCTGGCTCATCTCCGCAGGTATTGTAACTTTGCTATATATTCTCAAGGCTTTGCTAATCCATGAGCAAAGAAATGCTGGAGCAGTAGTTCTGAAGCTGGCATACGGCTGGAACGTCGAGGGGAATGACGATTATTTTGTCTCTCTCATGGAGGAGGCCTTTCAAATATCAGCTCAAATTGTGAAGCCCGGCGGATGGCTTGTTGACGCCATACCCATATGTTTGAGTGTCTGTCAGGGCTGTCCGTCACAGTGCTGATAAGTTCTGCATAGTGCGATTCGTTCCATCTTGGTTCCCAGGAGCACGTTTCAAGCGTCAGGCCGCGGAGGCTCGGGAACACTTCAGCAAAATCGACACCGTGCCTCACATGTGGGCCAAGAACCAAATTGTACGTGTGTATCGCTCAACGTGGCATAGGTCTGACAGTGGCTTAGGAATCGGGCCACTACACAGAATCGTTCACTTCACAGCATCTCAAAAGGGAGGACGGCCGTCCGCTCACTTCCGACGAAGACGACATTGTCAAGTGGTGCACTGCAGCCTTATACGCGGGAGGGGCGGACACAGTAGGCTTAGATCTGCTTCATACTATTGCTCCAGATTTTTCAAGACAGTTTGCCATCCTTTTCAGACGGTCGCTGCGATGACAACTTTCATACTCCGCATGGCCCTTCATCCCCACGTGCAGCAAAGAGCGCAAAAGGAAGTTGACGACATCATTGGCAAAGATCGGCTTCCCGAGCCTGCGGACGAGAAGAGGCTTCCGTATGTTACAGCACTCATTAAAGAAATACTCCGTATTTCCCCTGTCGCACCCCTTGGTAAGGTTCGAAACATTAAGTTGCGCCGCCTTTGAGTCGACGTGATGTGCAGGGCTTACGCATCGTGTGACCCAAGATGACGAGTACCTCGGATATTGTATACCCAAGGGAGCCTCTATCGTCCCGAACATATGGTGAGCTCCCTTGGAGCGAGTCCTGCTTTGACTCACCGTTGTGGGAAGGGCAATCATGCACAATCCTGAGCTATATCCGGATCCAATGGTGTTTAGCCCCGACCGCTTCATGGAACCGCTAAATCAAATGGATCCTCGCAAGGTTGCCTTTGGTTTCGGGAGAAGAGTCTGTCCCGGTGCGTTTATTAACACAGTTTCTGTCGATGGATCTAAGCCCTCCCAGGCGCCTACTTCGCGGAGACCGCTATGTTCCTCAACATTTGTAGCATTCTGTCAGTATTCACGATACTTAAGCCATTAAATGAGAACGGGAAAGAAGTAGACCCACTGGTTGAGTACACCACCGGGATCACTAGGTGAGCTCATGGAGCTGATAACGTCTGTTGGTAACTGATGTCAGCATTAGCCATGCAAAACCTTTCCATTGCCGGATCGTTCCTCGCGCCGCCTCGCCATTATTGTCGCATGTGATAAACTCGTGACTACCTTTCCTTCTGATGATGTCGCCTGGTGGACAGTAAGGAAGCCTGACTGTAGTCGACCAATATATGCATGTCGCGTACGGGGCCACTCTAGTACTGGCAGTACATCCTAACCTCTAACCCCATTTCCATTCCGGATGGTTGCCACTCGACAACTTTGCCGAATAGCCATCAGCGTGCGATTTCTAAGCTCGATGTGTTATCCGTAGCCTTATCCCTTTCAACTGTCATACTACTTATGAGTGAGCCTGTCGCTGTTAGCGATCGTGATTGGCCATGAATTATTCCAGCCGAACATAGGGCAGCGGACCGATGCGATCTATCACCTGCGAAGTGCTGTGTCTTTGGGAACCGATGCGGTCAGACGCGGTTTGAATGGACGACATGGGATTTGCGTTGGATTCCTACAAGCTGATGCATTATTAGGTCGGAGCCTTGGACTGCACCGATGGGCAGCGTTTTCCGGGCGTCTACTCCAGATGCAGACCAGAAATAAAACGATTCCTGAGTCTCTAATGCGCCGCACTCTTTCACCCCACTGGCACGACCTCGGCCTCTCCTAGCAGGTGCGCAGCCCAGCATCCGGAGCTACTCAGGCTGTGTAGCTGGAATACCAAACGCCAGACTACGGTCTACTTCTTCCAGCTGGTTGTCTAATCGGAGGGCGACCAGATAGGCGACGTTCCAGGGCCCGGGTATACGGTGATACTGATACGGAATAAAAGGTGGGGGTCGTCGTGAGGATAACACCCACCGGGAAGAGGAGCGCATGCGGATCGATGAAGTCAACTTATGCTTTGCGCCCAAGGCGGACAGTATGTGTTCCCCCATGTGGGAGTGGGGAATATAATTGCGAGCGTGTTGCGAGTTCTATATTATCTTGACAGCTCAGTTATAGTTGAGGGAACCTCATAAATGACGGTGCCTCACGAAAATAGGGCGGGCTGCAGACAGAAATGAGAATATGACATGGAACTGGCGTATTATGAGTCGAGGCATGTGTTACTTCTGCATTACCTACAGACGCCCAGATGAGCCATACATGATAGCACCTGGAGGCTAGAGAGCGGATTTCAATGCGAGTCAAAGGCCTGGAAAGTGGAGTTACCTTTATATCATCAGAAGACGTACGGTATGATCCTATACGGCACCTGCTTGGCCCACTGGTCCCACTGTTCACCAAACTGCTGTTTCAACGCCCTGTCCTCATGCCGAGCCCTCCTTGCAAAGAAAATAACCAACAAGGCTGCGTGTATCGCTGATCCTCCGATGATAGCCTTCCCCATTCCGGTCTCTAGTAACCCTGATTCGCGCAACAGCGACCCCCGTCCGAACAAGCAAGCGTGGATACCCGTGCATGCTACGATGCTCCCGAGATAACTTGGGTGGCGCACAACGGAGTAGGGACCACTCGTGACTAGCTGATGCTCTTTCCGGATCGACAGTTCGAACGTGAAGAATCTCCCGAGGGTTCGGTAGCATAGGTGGCGCCAGTAGGCACCGACAGTGGTTATGAGTGTTCCAATCAGCAAGCTCGGAGTCACTTGTAGGGAAACTGCAGAATTTCCGGCGGGAAGCAAGGTAGAGATGATGCGGTCGGTCAACGGTGGGTACGGGAAGTTATGTGCAACTATCACAGCCGCTTCGCATAAACTGCCTGCCCAAATCAAATACTTCAGGTGCATGAAGGTGGTGAGCAGAGCAAGGAGCAAGAGAAAGATTGAGCATGCCTTGATTGCCGCTGGCCATGCCAATACCAGACGTCCTAGTGTAGTTTCCGCGGTACGATAAGCACGGCGCTCTTCGTCAGAGACAGGGGGATTGGGGGGCGTAAGCGCATATCCCATGCCATAGGCGGCGACCAGCGTTAACGGGGCTCTTACTAGAGACATCCCGGCGGAAGAATACTTGGACTTCTGAACGAGGCTATCAGTTATATATGCGTATGTGTCTGACTTTCCGTCCGAGGCTGCTGATCTTTGCAGAATGCGCGGCTTTGGCGCCCCGTCAGGCACGATGCAGGGTCTGCTGAAGCCTTACGTGAGACCATCCCGGACGCCGAAGTGCGAGTCTCCTTTCGAAGCAGCATTTCCTCCAGCACTTGACACCGAAAGGCAGGGCTGAGACAAAAATAGCGCGATATGAGAGACTTATTCCATCTGGGACCGTGGATCCAGCGTACGAGTTCGCATGAAGACCGCGGCAGCAACAATTCGTAACAAGTGTGGCCCGGCTGATGACAGTCTCTGAGTTGTGGCTGAATGAGACTGAGAATAGATCTACCCAGAGCGGAACGACTGGCATCCACACGCCAAGGCACCAGATGTCTCCGCTTGTGGAATGTGTCCTCACAAGCGCAGGGGTGCTGTACCCGGAAGCAAGGCATGTAACGTGATCGATACTGGTGTACCGTAATTGAGAAATCGTAGCGCCGTATCGTTCCAGTCATAGGTATGGGTCCTACAAGTTACGTCCTGTCCCATTTGGCTAAAGCGTCGTGTAGAAATTACTAGTTCAGATACTAGAGATATTCGTCAAATGACGGGAAATGAAACATGACGTGAACTGACCATTCGAGATTCAAAATATGTAGGGAATGATCCTGTACCGTACTTTCTCCGCCCAGCGACTCCACGTTTCCCCAAACTGCTGCTTCAACGTCCTATCCTCGACGAGAGATCGGCTCACAATCATTACACCCATAAATGCGGCATTTGCGGCGGCGACTCCCACCACTATCCTGCCGTATCTGCTATTGAGAAGCCCTGAGGCCCACAATAGCGAGCCACGGCCAAAGACACAGAGTTGTATCCCTGGATACAATATAGCAGCGCCTGCATAGCTGGGATGGCGTACGACCGAATAAGGGCCTGTCGTGACTAGCTGATGGTCTTTCCTGATCGACAACTGGTGTGTGAAAAATTTTCCGAGCGCCCGATAGCATGAGCAACGAATGTAAGCGCCGACCGTGGTCATAATTGTGCCCAGCAGAAAGACTGGGGTGACTTGAAGCGCCGCGCCAGGCAACCCAGCTGGGAGCAAGGCGGAGAGGATGTGATCGGTTATAGGTCGGTAGGGGAAGTTATATGCCAGAATCGCAGACGACTCGCACACGGCTCCCATCCAGATGACAGCCTTTGAAGAAGATGTAGTATGTTAGAGAGGGCTCCAGTGATAGCTGAAGGAGGCGTACCCTCTGTACCCGTGGCCATACCTCAGTGACAAGTCCTGTTTCCCAAGACTCATAAACCCGGCGCTCCTCCTCAGAAGGTGCTGGATGCAGCGGTGTGGCAGCAACATTGAAGTTGTATGCCACAAACAGTGTCAACGGTACTCTCACCAGAGACATCTTGGGACGCGGTTGTTGACGCCCCGACGACCCATGTATATGAACCTTACGGGAGACTCTGACAATATCCTAGTTCGGATTGTGCTTGATAGTTATCTTGGACGCCAGGCACTACGGCAAGTCCACGATTAGCTGGTATCCAGATTCTCATCGGCCGAATACTTACAAGCCTTAGCGTACCTTCACCTCGACTCGGAGCATGGGACCGGATAGCTCCCGCGATGTCAAGCAGGTGAAGATGTAGTATCTCAGCAGGCATATCCGGAAGTACTTGCACTAAGTAATACCTGGCGACAGCAGGCCTCGACCTTTGTCTGGCGTATGGGCTTTCCACGATTGCACGACGAGTTTGCTGAATGTCGAAGACGTGGTATATTGGGTGTCGATATCGCAGGCGCGTTGTGCAAAAAGTGTGACCCTTCGAATTCGTACTAGCAATGCATATTCTTAGTGGTTTTGTCAGAGCTGAGATTGGCAGATCGGAACTGGCAAGTTGCAACGCCGCGGCGTTGACTTTTGTATAAGCTTCTGTAGACGCTGGCCTGTAACGCTTAGACCCCGTTCATCTTCAAATACATATCTCGTTTTCCCAATATATCTGATTGACTGGAGAAGAATAGGACGAGGGCAAGCATCATCTAGAAACACAATATGGATGCATGAGCCCCCGCATCCAAACTTCGTGGAAACCTTGGGAATATAACAGCACGGGGAGCCGAAGTGGCATGGGGAGGTAAAAGTCCAGGCGCATTTGGGCTCTCGGTCAGCGAGGGAAGAGAACTCGGAATGGGCGCCAGAAAATTGCTTTGGGAGCGAGGTACGCTGCGTACGCAAGCATCCTTCGGATTCCTTCCTGAGTACCTATCTAAATGAGTTGTGATAAGCAGATACGTGGGTTGCAGGGGTTCAAGCGGTGGGTGCGCAAACTTACGTCGAAGAGACCAGACTTCATCAAGGCGTGTCATACGAAAGCGCATAGCATCAGGAAAAGCCCGAAGCCCTTTTCGCCTATGGCGCCTGATGAGTCTGGCAAGCTCGGCTAAATTAACTACAAACGTCTGTAGTGGGTATTACCTCGAAATTTGTAGTGACGATAAGTAAAATTTCGTAGTTGGACTACAAACGTGGCGTATTGAAGGGTGCAGGAGCCAATCAGAGATCGTGAATCGAAATCAACGCGGCTCCCACGCTTACAAACGTCTAACGAGCCTGAAATAGCCTGAGGAAAATGTGTCCTCAGACAACAAGGGAGCACCGGTGGTGTAATGCATTCTTGTTGCGGAGATCGATCCGCTACGCATGCCCGGGGAGAAATACAAAGGTCTTAGCTATGGGACATCAACTTGAGGTATTGGTGTCATATACAGATTACAGCTGCAACGAACATTGTGGTCTGTCACTAAGCACATAACGTCTCTCATACATATGCGTAAATATACAGACCAGCCCGAAGACGAACGACGCACAGAATTAAGCTCAGAATACATACGGAATAATCCTGTAGCGCACTTTCTCGGCCCAACAATCCCACTGCTCACCGAATTGTTCCCTCATCACCTTGTCTTCCGAGAAGGATCTTCCTATGAGTAAGAAGCCCAGAGCAACTGTATGGAGTGCCGATGCTCCCATCAGAACACTCCCCACTTTAGTGTCTAAAATCCCCGACTCTCGCAGCAACGATCCGCGACCGAAGGCACAGAGGTTAATACCCGCGTATGCTATGCCGATTGCAAGATAGCTTGGGTGGCGGACGAAGGAATAGGGACCTTCCGTGACAAGCTTGTGTCCCTTCCGTACAGATAGCTCATAGGTGAACAACCGTCCGAGGGTTTTATAGCACCTATGGCGGAGGTAGGCACCGAGGGCGGTCAATAGGGTGCCTAGTAGGAAGGTCGGGGTTATTCGAAGCGACGCTGCGTAATGACCAGGCATAAGCAATGCTGAGAGTATGCGGTCGGTCAAGGGCGGGTGAGGGAAGTTATGCGCCAGGACGACGGCCGATTCGCATATCCCTCCAGCCCAGAAGACAGTCTGCGTAGGCCAGATATTGTCAGCATAGCTGATGACCATCATTCAAAGCATACCTTGAGGGCGAATGGCCATACTAAGAGTGCACGGCCCAGTTTGACTTCGGAGGAGGCGTACCCCCGGCGTTCTTCCTCAGATATTGGCGGGTTCGGAGGCGTACCGACGCATGACATGCTATAGGATGCGAGGAGGGCGAGAGGAGCTCTTACAAGAGACATCTTGGAAGGCCCAGGAGGAGCAGCAGAGGATGGGGTGACTTAACCGTCTTAAGGCTCAAGCCGAGAGAACTGACACGAGTTTATGTATCTCTCCCTGTGATGCACACAGAAGGAGCCTCAGTGACAGACGAAGCCACTGGCAATCAGGGTCTAGAGCACTACGCCATGAGGAACAAGTATGGAGAGCTACGCTAGCACTAGTGTTGCCTAAAGTTTGGATCCAAAGTCGGCATGATCACCCAGATGGCAGTCGTAGTACTAGTAGTACTGTGCGCAAAATTGGAAGCACCAGTGGCGCTTGCGCTCTAACAAGCTTGCGATTGTGATGCGTCACGGTCACGACTGTGCCAGATTACGCTTTGGCCCTTTGGCTGTCGCTAGCACCCTGAATAGTAAGGTACGTACCTCGCATTCTTTCGTACCTTCCCTACACAAAACAAGAACTGTAGCATGCCGGACAATGTCGTGCCATTCGAAAAAAGTCCGGCTGTGTTGCGAGCTCGACGGGATATCGAGCACCAGATCAAATCCGGATCGGACTTCTGGGGTGGCCTGCGACTCAAGACCCAGCTTAACACACTGGTTTCCGTTGCACGCCTGCCCGCGGAACTGTTGGCACTAATATTCAGAGCCTATATTGATCTGTACGTGCAGAAAACTACGTATCTGTACGACTTGCATTACCGGCGGGGGCGCCCGAAATCTGCGAAGTGCTACCAGTGGTTTGGGATCACGCATGTCTGCCGAGACTGGCGTGAGGTCGCGCTCGGGACTCCCTGGCTGTGGGTTGACATCACAATCACCCGCATAGAATGTGTGCAGCAGATGCTAGCCCGGTCCAAGAACGCGCCGTTGACCGTGCACGGTCATATCGATCGCTCAAGGGTGGAGGTACTCAAGCTGATTTGGCGGGAAGATCTACATCGTATCCGTGACCTCGATGTCGCTTTGTCGGATGAAATACTCGAGGAGCTTCCCATCGGGGATAGCAGAAATACGCCCATCTTCCGGTCTTTACGGTTAAGCACTGGCAAGCCTCAGTTGTGGGATGTGAATGATGATGCACTATCGTCACCTTTCATCTCAAGCCTCGCATCGGCATCCCTAGAAGAGGTGAATCTCTTGGGCTTCTCGCTGCAGTCCTTTCAAGTACTAGTACCCGTCTCAACTCTGATCACTCTAAGGTGGTGCACTGTCGAGAGGCCGGTGGAAGTAAGAGCTGTCCTCGCCCTTCTTCGGAATATGCCCCTGCTTCGCACACTGAAATTGCGTGGATTAACTGCTGCCTCACGAAGGGATATTACTTCCGGACCCGTGGACCTGCCACAGCTGCAGTGCCTGCATATCTGGAGCGCGGTTACGCCATGTGCAGAACTGTTGGCTCATCTTTCGTTGCCAGTAGGCCTCACGATGCACCTAGTCATCGAGAGATTCGATGGCTTGCACATGTGGGAATATTCCCGAATTATGGAGCCTGTTCTCGTTGCAATACACAATATCACATCTTCCGACCCCCTTCGTACCATATCAGTAACAAAATCTGAAATTCCACCACTCGGTTCCCCTCTATCAGGCTATGGGTATGCCTTCGATCTTAAAGCATGGACAACAGTCGTTGCACCTGAGTCCCACATCCCAAGCGCAGACCCTCGAATTCGTCTCACTCTCCAAAATGAACGATATCCTCAAAGAGAACTGGTAAAGGCCATTGTACCAGCTTTACCTCTGGACGAGGTGAATTATCTCCGGGTCGAAGAAGGGCTGGGTTATTTCCAGGCCTGGAAGGAGACTTTCAGGCAGCTGCGAAACATCAAGACCCTCCATGTATATGAAGTGGCAGCAGAATCTCTACCGGACTCCTTGTGCTTCAATGATAGTTTTGCTAACAAGCAGGCAATAAGGGACAGTCATACTGGCGTGGCGGACAATAGCGGCAGCGGCGATGCAGAGCCCGGGGGACAACTTTTCCCTTGCCTTGAGTATCTCAGACTCGAGCGGGTCATGTTCTTCGATGATTTCAAAGCGCCTACCCACCAAGACTTCATGCAAAAGCTGTTCATAGCTCTGAAGTCTAGGAGTGCGATGTTCCTACACCTGGATGTATGCGGAGGAATCAACTTCACGGGACGTGAAGCAGACCTGCTGAAGACGGTTGTACATGAGCTCACATGGGATGAAGTAGTGGAGATCGAACAACCTGACTCGGAGACCACTGCTAGCGACGGTGAAGAATATGAGGAAGAAAATGACAAATCAAGCTTTCACAGGGATTCCCAGACTGACGATGTGCACCATGCAAACCCCGACGATATGCCCTTTCGTGTCTACTAACATGATGACAACTTCGCCGTGCCGATGAGGTGAGTATTCCCATATTCACGATGACCTGTTACCCTACTTTACTGACAGGTGGTGAGATACGAGCAAGAACACTGCAGAAGAGGTCGAGCGGGACAGGAGCTGATAGCAGGGTATATATCGGGAATGATGAGATGGGGAGGCAAAATCAACTGTCGTCTGAACTTGGACTGCGACGATTCTTGGGGAGCGGGGATGACCATTTACCGAAACAGATGCATACTTTCCTTGACGCAGCGTCTCAGCGACTGTCGTCATTGCTCTCAAGCCGGCAAAAGCAGAATCATTAAATGTCTACCTATACAATAAATATACAATACGCGGAGGGCTCAAGAGAAACTCGGAAGCTTATCCCTGTTGTAGTTTGAGTTGCGTTTCCCGCATTTCTTGTTCCCAAGATTTTCGGAAATGTGCATCTTCTTTGAATCGCCGTTGGCAGTCGTCGCATCGAATGTAATACGCGGTCGATTTCTCTCCGTATCCAAGCAGAGTGCTACAGAACAATTAGTACACTGGATTGACGGATTGACCAGGGCACCTACAATTCAGGCAGGGTGGGACCAACAGCATCCATCTCGCCACTCGGTAAACAATCTTCACAAAAAGCCTGCGGACACGTCTGGCACCTGATATACACTCAGTCTATGAAATTAGTCGAACCATGGGTTGTATGACATACCGGAAGAGCATACCGCCAGCCTCTGCGGTACCTCGCCGGCACGATGCACACGAGTGCTGGGGACAGCGTATGAAGTTAGTCCGGCGTAACTGTGCTGGCGAGAGTCCGTGACATTCAGGATGAAACACTGTCAGTGTCTTAAGAGTCAAGGAAACAATATGAAGTTGGCACTGATGAGAGCGAACCTCGAGGACATGACTGGCATAAAATCAATTCGCCTCCGTCTCGGCAGTAGACACACCAATCTTCCCATTCGTGTTTTCGGGTCTTCTTGGCAGCCGTCTCGCTGGTACTTGATGTAGGCGACTGATGGAAAGCAAACTACATGATGAGGTAGACGACTTGAAGAAAGCTTGCGACTGACCGCTTCGGAAGAGACTTGCGGCGCAATGAATTGCATACTGTCTATCGTCACAATGTTGTCCACGCGAGCGCGCTTCTGTAAGTTGTTCCACTCCTGCGCGATCTCTTTGTTGTTAGCAGGCTTCGTGCGTGGGACATACTGGCCTTCGAACAGTCTACTTTGTACTTGTGCCACGCCGCCCAGCAGAGCCTTCTCTTCTTCCTCGGCTGCGGCAAGGAGCTTGTCGTCCTTGGCCTCCGTGGCCTCTGGTGCTAGTTCGTGTTTCACTTTCGCCTCCTTGCGATCCTCACAGGAGCGAGAGGCATCAAGTATCTTGGAAACTGGGGCGTCCAGGAAAGTTTGCAGATCCATGTCATTTGAGTTTTGGGTAAGCGCGCTGCTTCCTTTCCGGAGAATATCCATCAGCTCTTTCGACTTCAGAGCAGAGCTCTCATCCGCCGACGGGTTGTCCGAGCCCATGACTTTGACAGATAAGAATAGCTTCCGTCTGATGCGATCCAGCATCTGGTCCTCGACGCTTCCTCGGCAGATGAGACGATAAACCTTTAAGGGTTTGGTCGATTTTGGCCTCACGCCGTGTAAGCGCACGTACTTTTACTGTCTTTGTCTGCCCAATGCGATGGGCTCTGGCAATCGCCTGCAGATCATTCTATGATGGGCGGTCAGTCTGCGATGCGGAATGCCAAGAATACTTCGACTTGCCTGGGGATTCCAGTCCGAGTCACACATGATGACAGTGGACGCCTTCGTTAAATTGATGCCTAAAACGCAATTAATTATGCCGTATCAATAGAAGCTGTAGCAGTCGTACCTAGGCCGCCAGCCTTCGTGGATATTAGGAAGACTTGATAAGCTATGGATGCACGCATGATTGAAAAGACATTCCAACAGTCATAGAAGAAACTTTACGTGATTTTTCCTGTTGGAACTGAGGCACGGACAAAGGTCAGTCACAATAAAGATTGGAGGCCTACGTAACCTTACCAGTTTAATGTCGAGCGCTCGCCTCGGCCTCGATGTGCTGCCATCTAATCGAGCGTACGGGATGGATCGCAATTCCATGAAGTCTTCGAGAAGATCTAGCATCCTGCGAGGATGTTAAAAGATACCCAATGAACGACCACAAGTCATTTCCAACTGACCCTGTCCATTGCTAAGGAAAACAGGTTAGCTGTTGCTTCCGAAGTTATCACAAGCTGACGTACCGAGAATATTAAGACCCTTTCACCCTTCGGGAGGATATCGGCTAGTAATTTGTCTATGACAATCATCTTTGAAGAAGCGGCGACAAGGTGCTCCCCGATAACGAAGGGGTCCGGTTCGGCGTCGGGCAAGAGGTAAGGGCTGGACATTGTAAATGAAGGACATAAGCAAGCCTTTCAAGTGTTTAATCACCCTGACTTACTGGTCGCAAACTTGCCGCAGTTGCATGAGGAGGTTCATAAGCCTCTTCCATTCTGTCAAAAGTATCGGCCATTAGAGCAGATGCATTGGATTAAGGGTACCCTACGATTTTGGTTGCCCGTAGAGCTGCTCCGGACTTGTTCTTGCAGATGCGCTAGCACCTCCTGACGTCCCTGATCAAGAGGCCCCTCTGCATGACCTGCGACGTTCCCGGCAATGTCACTCTCAAAAATCTGCTGGAGGTCAACGGCGTCCATCCGTGTCAGCAGTCTATACGTCCAGAACCTCTGCGCCTCCGTCAACGGGAGGAACACGGTGAGCTCTTCTCTCGGAGGGACGCTTATCTCTACGCTCGCTTTGGTCCTACGGATCATTATGGTCGATAGTAGATTCTGCGCAGCAGTGAGGAAAGGGAGGTTGTAAAGGCCCCTGGTTAGATCAAAGGAATCTTTGAAGAGACGCTCCGATGCCGCTGTAAAAAGATTCGGGTATAGCCAATGCAGCAGGGACCACAACTCGAGGAGATTATTGTGGATGGGCGTGCCCGTCAGAACTGAAGGCGGGTGGTCAGATTGCGATAATTGGCAGTACGAGACACACGCACTTAGCCGATACAGTGCGCCGAGACCCTGTAACTTGCTAGCAACGTCAGTTCCAGCATTCTTGATCTTGTGGCCCTCGTCGAGAACGCAATATGTCCACCGTCGGCTCTTGAACCAGCCATCTTCGGCCACATACGAGTCATACGTCGTGACGCAGATATCGAACGTGATGTCACCGGCTCGGACTGCATTCTTGATGCGTGTTCTCTCAGACTGAGGCCCATGGAACCGGAGTACCTTGAAGGACGGCACCCAACGGGCGCATTCCTTATGGTATATCAGGGATTGCGCCTGATACTTCCACATGATGGCAGCTTACCGATTCCCAAGACGAAAGGACTGATAGTGGACAGACGATGACGTGAGGGTCAATTGTGCCTATGAAACACAGTGAGGGGTGTCACCAGAACGAAGGCATACGGATCTACTGACCAACTGAATTTTCTTTGACGTAGGCGAGAAGAGACAGTGTCTGGAGGAGGACGAGTCAGACATTGTTCGATGACGCAGTCTAGACATCTACCTGTAGCGTCTTTCCCAAACCCATCCTATTGAAACTTGTAAGAACCTGGGCCATAACCCTAGCGTACAAGCTTTCGACTCACTCATCACCAAGTATGCAGTTCATACCGTTACGATACATCCAGACTAGGAATGACAAGCCTTGCAGCTTCACGGGACTTAAACATGCACATGAAACGAGCGTCCGATAAACGTACCTGATAATCCTTTAGATTCCCTCCGGTTACCAGTTTCGGCTGCTCGTCCAGCTGATGCAGCGGGACATAGGCGCCCTTGTCACTGGACTCTTTCATCTCCTGTTCTATATGGTCCAAAAGGTTGCTGGATTGTGGAAGGAGGGTCTCGAATAGGCGTCGGTGACGAGCTGTCCAGCGCCTCCGAGCAGCCTCCACGGCAGCTTTCTTCGCATTGACAATAATGGTAACCTGACTCGCCGTTAACGCGGAAAACGAGAGTGAACTCAGCCAAACACGTACAGCTTTCTTCTCCTCTCCTTTCCATCTCTTTGTACTGGCACCGATATCATGGTTTTCGATTGTAGAGTCCGAACCAGTGCGTTTCAGACCCGGCTTTGGCCTGGCAGCAATTGCGGTGTTCGCGGACTGACGCGGCTTGAGCGTCCGACGCTTCAAAGGCATTGGAGAGGGGCTTTTCGCGTCCATAATGTCGAGCTCGTCGTCTGAGACGGTCAGGTCGATTGGATCGGAGGCCGTTAGCATATCACAGTCGCTGTTGACGAGGCAAGCGGGGACCTACAGCCACAATTGAGGGTAGTTTAGGGCAGGCTCTTACGCGTCTCGGACGCGTCGCGTTAATTTCCGACGCGTTGACCGCGTCTAGTTAACGCTCAACGTTCAACCGGGACGCGCGACACCGTTCGCATAATCGCATGCCTTTAACAACTTGCGAATCATTCATCATAAATACTTTAAGTGCTTCGTTGCTTTAACCGCTCTCTAATGTTTCAGTATCAAGCCGTAGCAGGCACCGTTAGTACACAGCGGGCAAGGACCGGTGTCCCGCCACCGGTCATTCATCTTTCACGGCAAGGGTGCGAGAACACTTTCCTAGGATGCTCCATAGCAGAACATGACACAGACATAAAGAATGAAAGGACAATGTTAATTAAATGTCCCCTGATTTTTGGGGACTATAGTAAATGTCCCGCAGACCTTTCTTTGTTCACTCAAAGGACTAGTGATGCCGCAGTCCGGTTCCCGAACCTGGGAGTGTTAGCAGCAGGCAGAACAGGGAAGCATAAGATGGGTGGCCATAAGCACACCAGGCCCAGACACATACACAAACTGAAGGCAAGGTCAATTGCACGGACTGAGGAACAAAGGAAATACAGTGGCTCAGTACATAGTCAAGCTATTTGTACCTATTTGTCCCAGTGGCTCTGCATCCAATACAACCAAAACCTAACAGGGAGAACCGGTTCAAACCTTGGACCGGACCCAGGTTCTGGTCCGCGGTTCGGCTTTGGGGTGGACCGAACCTGAAATGAGGTCCAGGTGGAGCCACAATGCCCGAACCGTACCTAAATATGGTAATTTTGAAGGGTTTGAACCCGAACCTGACTGGACCCAATGCCATTTCGGGTTCTTTGAGGTTCACGGTCTGGACATTTACCCGAACTGGACCTTGGGTCCGGTCCCAGGTCCGGAAATTTGGGCCAATAACCGGACCGAGCTGGACCGCGGCATCACTACAAAGGACATTCTTCATGTCCAGGTTATGGTCCAGCAAGGACCATTCTAGGAAAGTGTTCTCCCATCAGGGAGATGTTCCTGGCATGCCTGCTGGCAGGACATCGGTCTCTGCCCGCAGTGTTATCTGGGCCAGTTCCCTCCTTGCATTCGAGATTCATCCGCAGAAAACTCTGACTAACATTACTCATGGTAGGTCCGACCTCTTCAAAATGTTGGAGATGTGGCTTATCTGAACCCGTCAAACCTCATATATAACATATGCCAGTCATGGTGTCAGACATCGCCATGGTGCACACGCATAGAAGTTGTACTCCCCGGACGTGGAGTATATTCCAGAATATCAATCCCACTGCACATCAAAAAATATTATGTGACTTGTCAGTGAGAACATATCATTTCCAAGAGATCAGTGATTACCTTTATCATACTGAACACAAGTACACCAGGTGCCTTTTCTGGTGGTGCTGGCAAAGCATCTTCCCCGACTTTGCCAACACCTATCCAATACGGCCTTATTTGCTTTGGGGGAGGGGGGGATAAGGCCACCAGCAAGAAAAAGTGGTACAACAAGGAACTTGTCTTACCTTCCAGCCAAGGTGCTCATACCGGTCTCTCTATTTTGGCTATGAACGATCTCTGCGAAGACGTAGTTGTCGTCTGTAGCAAGACAACAAAGGCTCACTCAGCACGTCTTCCGGGACAATGCAAAGATGGTAGATTACCTGTAGCAAGACAACAAAGGCTACAGGATACATGTAAGCAAACGGTAAACAAACGACAGGGTATGGCGCGCATCTCACCTCACTCAGCACGTCTTCCGGGACAATGCAAAGATGAGGTTGGCGTACGAGACGCGCGCGGTACTTGTATGCTATGATACGTCTAGGAACAAAGATAACAATACCGTTGATATGAGTTTATCATAAGTCTAATAAGTGGAAATATCAAATAACGAGCGTTGCTGAGGTGAATCGTATGGAACTGTCAACAAGATACGATAGTCCAGAAAAGGCAAATGTCAGTTGCGAGGAATCCGGGCGCGTTTGTCTCTCCAACACTCTATTTTGGTGTCGACACATCCACAGCCAATATCTCCGAATTGGCCACATGGTGAAAGGTCTCACAGCAGAGCATGGAAGGTAGCCTGTGACTATTAGCATATTGCTTTCTGCAGCGGAGTTCTGATGTAGTCACCTTTATTCTGCTCACCCGGATCTGTGCAAGACATCTGGAGGTACAAACACCTTACATAAGACAGCTTTAAACCCATCTCTTTGTAAGCGCACTCCAATGTCTTCTCAGATAGGAGGGCTGCTCAATTCTTAACAGGGCTGCTCAATTCTTAACAGGGCTGCTCAATTCTTAACAGGGCTGCTCAATTCTTAACAGGGCTGCTCAATTCTTAACAGGGCTGCTCAATTCTCAACTAGCACCCGTTGTTCAAGCCATTGTTCACTCAATCGCACCCAAAAGAGTGAGGAAGAAGTAATGGCAGATGATTCGAGACCCTGCTCATTTGATTTTTCTCTGCCAGCTGGCCATCGGTGCGGCTCAGCGATCTCTTCTTTCTCATCATTTTTAGCACGACAGATTGAACGAATGAACGAACAACAGGAGGCAGTTACAATTCTGAAAAATCAAATGAGCAGGGTCTCAAATCATCTGCCATTACTTCTTCCTCACTCTTTTGGGTGTGATTGAACAAACAATGGCTTGAACAACAGGTGCTAGTTGAGAATTGAGCAGCCCTATAGACGAGTATCTGAACTTGAACCCGAGCTGCTGAACAAGCCTCGATCACCGCCACACCGCCAAAGGAGAACAGTGGCACCTACCATCAGTCTGGTCCAGCCCCAGACCTTCACCGGTGAGAATACTTTGCCACATAGAGCACCATACAGGTCAGCAAGTGACAATCGTTTACCTGGTCTCAGCCAATTGTTGATAGCGACGATTCTGTCGCCGCTAGGTCCCGGAGCAGTTATGACCGTTATCCTGGCCTCGGATACGAAGGACCACTTCATCAAGAACCTGAGAAAAATCTCGAAGTTTCTGCATTCCTGGGTTTCTACCTCATTCGAGAGAGGCTATCAGTCTAAATGCAACCGGCACACGGACATTTGGGTCGTACTTCTGCTAGGTTTCCGGAGTAGTTGAACTCTGGGTCATGAGTTGCAGTGTCACCAACTCGGTACGAAGGATAACCGGGACCGGATGCTTACCTGATATGTTATTTCCTTTTCTATATGTCTTACCCGCTATGGTACTCTGCAACTATACAGCTATGTAAGGTTTGCTTCCGTGTGTGGCTTACTACAAAAACCCGTAGACAGCTGTCGTGTACCTCAGTGATTTCCCTACGGAATCCTGAGGTGAGATCTGTTCTCTGTGTATATTTTCGTGCCATTGCTGATCATGTACCCGTAGCTAATCTGCTACTTTAGGTACATACAAATAGAGTGATTTCCCTACGGAATTCTGCTACTTTAGCTTTATTTAATTAATATGCAGGATAACCAAAGCCTCTAGGTCTTCCGGTAGCGACACAAGTTGAAGGTACTAGCCAATTCCAAGATGTGGGCCCATGAGACGAACACCAACATAGCCGGCTACCCGTGCATCTCCGCGATTCTCTACACTCTTCCTCCCGAGATATTTTGTTCAAAGGAGGCCTATAAATTTACCGCTTGTTTGAACCAGGTTTTCCTTCAAAACAAGAGCTGGTGGGCTAGTATTCCTTCCTGCACGAGTTGCATGCATCGATTCAATTGGCATGTTGCGCATATACTAACAGCATCAGTGTGAGTCCCACCGTTATTATTTCTCGACAAAGGGAACATGACGTGCATACTATCATTGGGGGGGTTCTGTAAAAACTTGACAATATGACCGGCCAAGGGCTACCTTCTTCATCATTCCCTGTAATTTCACTCATCATAGTATACCTTCCTTAGTACCATCTGCAAAAAGAATGATCTCGATTCACTATGTACAGAGTAATACAGAGAGATGCCGCAACCAGACGGCACTTGCGGGGAGTAATGTAAAAATGTCACGCGCGGGTAACACTATCCGATCCGCGCGCGTCTGTCACGCATCTGTCACGCCCTTGGGCCCTTGGAGTTCTGTAAAATCTACCATACGAGCACTTCACAAGCCTGCAGCTATTATCGGGTGGGCGCAGGAGGTTTACACATACAAGAAACACCTCCTCTAGGCAAG
>NW_006920415.1:228010-302294 GCF_000344685.1 Gloeophyllum trabeum ATCC 11539 | reverse complement strand
AGGATACCAAAGCCTCTAGGTCTTCCGGTAGCGACACAAGTTGAAGGTACTAGCCAATTCCAAGATGTGGGCCCATGAGACGAACACCAACATAGCCGGCTACCCGTGCATCTCCGCGATTCTCTACACTCTTCCTCCCGAGATATTTTGTTCAAAGGAGGCCTATAAATTTACCGCTTGTTTGAACCAGGTTTTCCTTCAAAACAAGAGCTGGTGGGCTAGTATTCCTTCCTGCACGAGTTGCATGCATCGATTCAATTGGCATGTTGCGCATATACTAACAGCATCAGTGTGAGTCCCACCGTTATTATTTCTCGACAAAGGGAACATGACGTGCATACTATCATTGGGGGGGTTCTGTAAAAACTTGACAATATGACCGGCCAAGGGCTACCTTCTTCATCATTCCCTGTAATTTCACTCATCATAGTATACCTTCCTTAGTACCATCTGCAAAAAGAATGATCTCGATTCACTATGTACAGAGTAATACAGAGAGATGCCGCAACCAGACGGCACTTGCGGGGAGTAATGTAAAAATGTCACGCGCGGGTAACACTATCCGATCCGCGCGCGTCTGTCACGCATCTGTCACGCCCTTGGGCCCTTGGAGTTCTGTAAAATCTACCATACGAGCACTTCACAAGCCTGCAGCTATTATCGGGTGGGCGCAGGAGGTTTACACATACAAGAAACACCTCCTCTAGGCAAGCTGATATATGCCGGGGCCGTGTAGGCTGGCAGATCTACCCATCAAGTGGCCATCAGACCTGTTACAGTGGGCATTTTGGACGGTGTTCAACCTCCCATACGACAAGGGGCCAACTTGAGGCATTTCTGACTTCACAGACCATCTGTATGGTATACAATGCATATACGTACCAACCCGCTAAGCTCCCTGTAGCATACTTCTCGAGATTTCGGAGTTCTGTAAAAAATCTGACTTTTACAGAACCCCCCCAATGATAGTAAGGAGGATCATACGTACAAGACGATACGACACAAGAGTTCATTATGTAAAGTTCATGCGGCGATTGCCGGAGACGCATTCTTTCGCCACATTCGCCACATTACAGGATGTCCTCCATACCGCGGTGCTCATAACTTGAAGGCGCTGCTACATATTGCGGCAACACGTCACAACCCGTCGTCATATTCACCTAAAATTGGACTGGCAGTATCTCGGCCGATCCAGCACCAGTGAATCACGAGGTCATCGAAACTGGGCCAGAGCCGCTGTTCCGTTTGCGTCTCGACTGCCAGTGTGCGAGACATTATAACGAACTGGTCTAGGTAGGCGTGCATTTCAGAGTTAGCCTGTATACGACTTTGCTTGCAATCATTGCTGGCCATATTTTTACCCAAATGACCACTCCACTAAGTTCATCCGAGCTTGCCATGCTCGAATCAATTCACGCGCAGCACGCGGATCTCACGGCAAAGACGAAGGCAAGTGGTACAACGAGGCTTCTTGGAGCACTACCGTGACCTTTGAGTATCAGGCGATGATAGAGAAAGTCATGATGGCAATGCTTTGCATGGTAATCAACATCATGATTGGTTTCTTAGCCACAACGCGTCTCTAATGTCACATTCGGAACCAGTCTCGCGCTTCCTGGGAACAAGGCGTAGCTGCTCAGGCGTTGTACGAGTTCCACTGCGCGTTTCGATCCGACTACGGGCCAGAATATTTCGTCTGTATGGCCCATGATGGTGAGTGTGCCATATCCCGGACAGCAACCTAAATCCTTGAACGCCCCCTGCACCCTGATAGCTGTTGTGCGACAAGGAGACGACGGGCGCCTGAGTGCTCGTCTGTGTCAGGGAGATCAGTATGTCGTGACTTCGCTAGCCATTTCTGACCCGCTTTCGTACTGAAGGAAACACAGAGGCTCCGTAGACACGACAGCAATCTTAGAAACGCTCATCCACGCACATGAAGTAACCTCCGAAGACTACTACCTGGACGCCTCGAAGCGTGCCATAGACTATCTCCTGCATAAAACTCCGAGAACGTCTGATGGAATATGGAGTCGTGCGTGTACATGTGGATTGGTTTCTGACATCACCTTACCTCTTTTTTAGATCTCGCGGGTAAAGTACAGCTGTGGGTAGACGCAATCTACATGGGTCCTCCAGGCCTCGCCGCTGCGGGTAGTTTGTGGTATAACGAAGGTTATATCAGAGAGGCTTATCGTCAGACCATGGCTTATGTTAAGGTACTATGGGATGAGGACGAGCATCTGTTCTCGCATATCTACGATCCAGGAAAGGGTGAATATATTCGCCAAGCCTTTTGGGGTAAGTGAAAGATCCTGGGTCGTTCGCACCTTGTCGTTCACCTAGATCTCCTTTCGGATGCTCCTTTCAGGAGTCGGGAACGGATGGGCCATTGCTGGCATGGCGAGGTGCGTTGGGGCATACTACCGTTTTCCAATCAAACTAAATAGGATCCCCGGCCACCGTTCCGCTTCTCATCCTAGGGTGTTGGACTTCCTGCCACCCGACTGGGAGCCCGAGAGAGACGCCCTTCTCTCGGTCATCATACGGACGATAACTGCAATGCTACGCCATATCCGCTCGGACCACCTTTTCCACGACGTCCTAAATGACCCGTCTACCTTTGTCGAAACCAATGCTGCTCAGCAGCTATCATACACCATACTGCGTCTGTGCCGCAAAGGTCACCTAAGGGGAAATCCGTGCGAACGGGATTGGCGGATGGAAGCTCTGAGAATGAGAGACGCTGTTTGGTTGAAGGTTGACAGGTGGGGTCTCGTGCAGGGTGTGTGTGGGAGCCCATCTTTCGATCGTATGTGTTCGGCCTCTCCAGACATACGGTGCGACGGTATAACTGACCCGTATCAGACCCTGGGACAGCAGCTGAAGGTCAAGTAAGTGTATTGCCTTTCACGTGTGGCATGGAGAAGTCAGCCACTGGACACTGACATTGGCTGCGCTTCGAAGGCGTTCTTCTTACTCATGGAGGCAGAGTACGAGCATTATGACCAACTTTGATCGGCAAGTACGGACGAAGTCTGGCATCTATTACTTTCTATGTAGATAAATTACAGATCATCCAACAAGTAACGTTATTGATACCACCTTTCCCTCAATTTTTTCCTCTGCACCATCGGCTTTGTGATTATTATGGCAGCCAGCAAACCGCCAACAGTAAAGACAAGCTGGGCCTTGTTGAAGTTTTCACTCAATACGTCGAATGTCCCAGAGGGCGTGACTCGCGTATGGAAGAGATCGAGACCATAAGCGAAGACCAACGACGTCGATTCGAGCAAGGCTGGAGAGGTGATAACCCTCTGGACATTTGCAACCTACACAGATGAGGTCAGCTACGACTGTTAGCTCGTTTTGGCATCATGCTGTACCTGATAATTATGCGATAAAACGGCACGGGGCTCATATGGAAGGAGCGGGTCATATTGAATCAGCATTTCTTCCATCTCTTCGGAGGTGGGCTTGCGCTTCGGTCTCCGAGGATCGAGTAGACGGCGAGGTATGGATTGGATTTGGTTATTCTGGTATGCAACTGCAGGTACGGGTTAGATCGAAACTTCATCTCAAAGACATAGAGCAATACGCACCTATGATGTCTTTGGTCGTGATGCCGAATTTCGTCGCGGTCGAAGATAAAGCAGTTATGCCATGCGGGAGTAGGAAAGCTTGTTCGTAGGCGGTGATATGCGTGCTCTTCTCCGAATATGAAGAAATATCAGAACTGCCGATTATTCAGCTTCCTCCCATGACGGTATGGAAAGGGTCTCACCTGCGCGTTTTATCATCGGGTTTATTTCCCTCGTAGAACTCCACAGAGACCAGAGTTTGACCTTTGGTCTGGCCAAGCCGGTCGCCCTCGCCGTTGTAATACGTATACACCAGCCAATTCTCGACCAAATTCGCCTTCACATCACAGTCACCGTCCGGTGCGGGAAGCGAGACATGATAGAGGATGCTGCCCTTGACACTATCTACGACGTATATCGAACATTTGGACACCGTTTTCGAAGCAGTCACAACAGCCAGCAGGTTTGGGTTGAGGTATTTATACAAAGTCGTGCGGTTCCCCAGGACTTTCCCCAGGGAGGCCACAGGCTGACTATGAGAAGGTCGAATAATGGAGAGGACGTCTTCTGAAGCAGGGAAATCGGTTGTCCAAATAGGGGAGGCGAAGTAGTGATCGTGGAGCTCGGGGTTCGGGTGGACTTGATGACCTACTAGTCGTCTATTGCCCGGCACGCCTGCTCGAAGAGGGAGGTAGAGTGACTTGGCTACCTTGGTAAAGGCCTCCTGGCTTTCGTCGTTGTCAGGGTAAAGATGAACCTGTGGAAGTCTCCCGTAAATGAATGGACACCGCGAGGAGAAGTATGCTGCGAACCCCTAGGAACTCGTCGATAAGAACGACGACCTTCTTCTCTCCCGGAAGGAAGAACATGTCGACCAGCGGCCCGGAGATGATATCAAGGCCCTGAAGGACCTCACCGGAGGGAGAAGCCCCCCTCGCATCTTCACCCGTCAATGCGTCAATGTGGAACAGCACGGTATCCACAAGGGTCTAGGCGGAATCAGCAACGTATACACCGCGTCAGACGTAAGCTCACATTCTCCGCCCTCCTCTGGGTTACGACGACGACCTGTGGAGTGTCTCCATCCGCCACTGTTCTCGTCACGTAGATCTTCAGTGGGCGTATCACAGCACCGACTTCCGCGGCCCATCCGAGACCGAGGATTCGGCTCCACAATACATCACCTGTGCTAGAATCCAGCCCGTAGATTTTACCAAAGCCAGTCGCAGCGACGATGACTTTGCGGAATCCGAACGTGTCACGGGTCAGGAGACCGCTGGCATTGACCGCAGAGGGCAGCACGGACGAAGTTGTCTCGTACGATCCCGTAAGAAAGCGGTTAACAAAGGCTGCGAGATATCGCGGGAAGTCCTACGGCAGTCTTTGTATATGGCTCACGAGAAGGATGAAAATGACCGTACCTTCGCGTCAATGATATGTCGTACGACTCTCTGCACGAAACTTTCGGCATTGTGTGAATGGACAACTTGCTCTTCCGGCAAGTCCACAAACTCGGCTGCGCTGATACTAGCAAGGGACTCCTCTCTCGTCCACTCCAGCACGTCGCGCTGCCAGAATTGGACGGCGCCCGTCGTCGTGGTCACGAAGAGCCGGGTCAAGACGGTAAAACCACCTGGGTGAGCATTATCTACCGCAACCTATCAAACAAAGTTAAGAGTTATTACGCCGTTCATATGTGGGCAAAGTACGCATACGTGATTGATAATACCGTGCGTGCGGGTATCGAAGGGGAACGCGAAACCGGAGACGAGACCCTTACCATCCGCCAAGTGAGGCGCAAATACGTGGACGCTAGCTTTCTGTCAAAAGGGATCGAGTTGGCATTCAGATGGAGAAAACAGCGATTATGAACTTACTCCGAGAACATGAGACCAGAACACCCGCGAGACGTACGGGTTCCCCTCCTTGTCGAGCCCGCCCGAATAAATAGACGGCGCGTAGCGGCCAGAGTCCGCCTAGACAGACCCTCTTAGTACAGCTACTGTGAAGCAACGCATACGAAGACCTACGGAGTCAGCGAACTCCCATATTGCCTTCACTCCAGGCCCTTCCTCGTCAATCCTGAATACGCGAGCCGAGCCGTCATGCTGTATCGCGACAAATATTCCACGCTCTTCTCCCAGGTTCACGTCGATGACCCGACGGTACCGCGCCTCCTTCGTGCTCGCAGGCTTGTCCTTCAGGTCGGGAGTAAGCAGCATGGATCGGATCGCGCCCCGGTCGAACCATGCGAGGCGGGGCTCTGCACCGGAAACGGAGGTAAGTGGGATGATGTCTGCGGGTCCTTCGGCGATATTCGAAGGCACGTCCACGTCTTCGATAAGCTCACCCGTGCTTGCAGACAGGGAGGTGATATGGAGGGTGTTGGACTGGATAGACTTGGACAGGCCAATGAGGTAGACGGTCGACGACGTCGCGACGAGCTTCGTGTATATAACTTTGGAGCTGAAGCAATGCGGATAAAATAAGTTCATTGGTCACGATTGTATGAGTACACAATATTACGGACGTCTGGTCAGCGGATGTCCATCCCCACTTCATGTCTCCCGTGGAACCATCTATAAGGCGCACACTGTGGCCGTTTGTGAGCACGAAAATATGTGGTCGGGTGTTTTCCGTAGGTTGTAGAGAAAGAGCCGTGCCGAGGTCTATAGGCTCTGAGAGGTGTCCAGATGATGGGGCATGGAGTCGGTTCTCAAGCAGTAGCTGCCCGGTTAGTGCATCGAATATTCGTAAGGTTGCGCCTCCGGGACCTGAGAGAGCAGCAACAGCTACACCAGCATGTCAGATACAACGTGTTTCCCCTCAGCACTAACTTACTGTCTTTCTGCTTCTGGTAAGCTGTTAAAGGATCTGACGCTTCGTATATCTGTCTCCACACTGCCCCTCTACTTTGTAGCTGCACATTAAAGGCAGGCACTGTTAGACATACCGACTGAACCGTCCACGGGATCCAACGCTGCCAGAACATTATTCCCAGTGGCAGTCAGAATCACGCTTCGCGTCGTGTTTACAGTGTCATGGACGCGGTGGAATGCGGGCGACAGCGAGGTGGTATAGGTCAAAGGTACGCCAACCAAACTCTTCTGCCAATCGACCACGCCGGCTTCGGAGGCGTGTAACGCGCTTGTTAGGCCGATAATGGCGAAGACAGCTAGCAAAGACAGTAGCATTATTCGTTAGTTCATGGACGTCGGCCGCAGCGCGTTCAGTCTTAGTAGCGCGACGTGTTCAACGATGAGTACGTGTTGCTCTGAAGTGAGGGCACGTTAGGGAATTATGACGAATGGTAATGTAGTAATTTTAACGTGTACATGTATTATAAGTTTTTTAAATATACAGTACTTTTCCATTATTTCCCGATATAGAAGACAAGGTTTGAGATAATAATCACAAAATGCGACCTCTGTGTCGAACTCTACGACGCCGACCACGACATGACTCTGTCCTGCGCCGTCGCCAGCTCCTCTCGCAGTATAGCTGCAACGTCAAGGTCGCTATGCGGTACATGCCAGCCTGCTAGACCATTGGTCCAAACGCGTCTCGTATCGTCTTCACCGTACGGTCGTACGCACGTCTGGAAACGTCGTCCAAACAAACTGCCCAATCCTATCGTTCCCCAATTTCCGCAGAAAGTAGTACGCTCGGACGGATCAACCTTCATTCACTGGACAACGTCTCCCCGTTCACTTATCCGCCTAACTCGCGATGTTACCAATAATCCTTTATGGTGTGTGGTTTTGAAGCTGTTTCAAGTGATTTTGAGACGAGGCCCTTTTGCACATTAGGAACACGGCTATGATGAGAGCGCAAGGCGCTGAGGAGGAGAGTGAGACCACCGGACGGCTCGGCAGATTCAGCAGGAGATTTGGGGGAGGCGCGCAGGAAGGGGTCGTGGACTGGGAGAATTTCAGCGAGCTGGCAGAGAGCGAGAAGGCTTCCGCAGGTGCGGGCGACCCGAAAGCTAGCAAGTCGTGATGACTTCCAGTGGCTACCACGGATTCCCGGCCGTTCTACATTATATCTGGATCTTCTTGTCAAAGGCATATACCGTCATAATGGTACGCATACGGGACACGCTCAGGGCAATGCAACGTCGGGACTTTTCCTTTCCTTACCGAGTCGATGGAAATGCATGCGCACGCCTCAAAGTTCTCGCATCTCCGTCGGTTTTATCTCAAACGCTATGGTAAGGTGCCATGGATATCCGGGCGACTTCCATATCCCCATAATCGATCGGACCCACAATTCGTTAAGCAAGGCGTCATGCGTGCTTGGCTGCAGCCCTTCCCCGTGATGTCTATATTTGAGTCCCTCCCGTTAATCCGGATGTTTATAGTCGGAATGTCGTTGCCATGACTCTCGTATAGGGCCAGGTGAGAGGATTCCATAACTCTATGATCTGTCAGTACAGGCTCACGTGTCAAAATGCAAGACTACACTACACTTTCATCACGTCCAGAGCCGGAAGGTTGCCAGGTGGCTGAGATGTAAAGATAGCAAGTATGGTGTATTGCCAGAGGGTAACGAGCGGTAACGTACTGAACTAAATAATACATTCATACAGCATTGACAACGCAGGATATCAAATCGGAGACACCTCGTCTGATTTTCCACTTCTTCCCTTCGAGATGTTGATTGCAAGTGCGCCGTCCCGACTCACGAATACTTCCTGGTCTATCACGATATGCTGGTCAAGGTTTCGATTTCGTGATCTCTCGCTACCGGTGGAACGAGGCATTGAGCGCAGCTCGGTCGAATGGCTCGCGAAGCCCGCGCCTTGCAAAGCATTGAGGCATACCCGGATGATCACAAGCATGAATATGCACCCGACCAAAGGGGTCCCCTTCACGAGAAGTGAGTCCTCGCCCTCTTCTTAAGTGCCTATAAGTGTACCTACCAGCTCAGCCATAGTCTCGAGTCCCTCTGTCCCCGCGACCAGCGTGGCCGTATTGGCGATCATGTACGCGGCGTTGAAGGCAGTGCTCTCGATGACTATCTTCACCACGGGCATCCGGTTCGAAGTCGTCGACTTGACGATCTTGGCGAGCTTCCTGCTCTGGTTCCACAAGTAGAACGCGGTGAGGCCTGCGCATCACTTTAGCATTCACCGCTCGCCTCGAGAAGCTGCGATGTAAGATGAGACGTACATGTTGCTATGAAATTAGCCGCGAGACTCAGCGCGGACACGGCGATGAGCCATTTCTCCTGCGATGCTCGTGATTCTCGCTTAAAGTGCTGGAAGGACCATATGATGTGAAATCCCGTGACTGGGAAGAGGTGAGTGATAGAGATCACTGTTTCGGCTAGTCAGGAAACTAACCTCCGCTGCCGAGACACAGGGATATGGGCAGGATTGCCACCCAGATGTTCTTCTCCCAAAGAATCCACAGCCGGTACGTCTGCAGAGTCGTCAGGCTATGCATACTGCACGGGCCGCAACTCAACTTACGACAAACAGATCGGATACCAGCCGCATGAGGATAAGCGTGGTGTGCTTGAGTACAAACACAGGCTGCGAAACGTCGTGTAGGAACGCGATCCGCTCTGCCCTGCTGCGGTCGATGAATGCCAGGAAGATGTTCGTGCAATCCGCGGCAAGCTGCATCGTCGCGAGGATGAACAAGACAAGCGCGACTAGCACGAGGACGCGATTCAGCTTGACATGGCGTCGCCTCACGATCGCGAGGTACGCCGCTACTGTGAACAGGACGACGAAGACACCTGGGCCATAGCGCCGAGTTCAGAAGGGTCGTCATCGCCGCTGGGTCCTGCGCACCATACAAAATCGATTCCACTATCATACCAGCGAGCTCTGCGACATCGATGTTTGTCCCGGAGGCCATGGCGGATGCCTGCTGCGATACAGGAGCCCCGAGACTGTCGGCTGGATATAAAGAGTGGAGGCTGATCTTCTGCTATTGAATCATAACTAGAGCAGGATTATGTTCTCATCCCGACAGTCCAACGGTGTTCGCTTCTGTCAATCCTGGCGAAGCGTGCAAACTGCGATCCCTCCATAAGAGTTACCTGCGAGCCTCATCCGAACTTCCGAAGAGAATAGACACTGCCGTTTGGATCTGCGCAGCAGTCAATCAAGGAGTGTATCAACTTGAGTTGTGCAGTTGACGGGTAAGCAAACGGATTCCATCGGTTTCTTCGCATTGACGGCTATAAATAGGGGACTTCAGCCTTTGATACGATGCAAGAGGCAAGACTGTTGGTGTGGTAAACCCTTTTCCAGAATAAGCTTTCACTCAGAGCTTTGGGGTTGAGTAGACTTCTATTGCCTTCTGCACCTCCGGTACTAGCGGAAGATGTCGATGAACCGTGGGCAAGATCGTCCGTGGCAAGACGTTTCCACTGCGGATGGTAAGACCTGTGGGACGCTATTGGTTGCCGGCGCCGCGTTTTCTTTTTCGAAGCAGCTTTGTGGCTGATGTGTGACGGCACCCAACGCTACGAAGACCGTGGTCTTGCCACAATCCGGGCGTTTGCCGATCTTTCGTAGATGGGGCCGATGACTTTCGCTTTCTCAGCAACCAATCCCGGACGTGTCCCGGTTTGTTATCTCTGATGTTCCTGTGCTCACCATGCCGACCACGGCGGGCTCATAGATCGGTGCAGCGGTAGAGAAAAGCAGACACATCTGCCCCCATATAGTTATAGTATCACCTGCGCCGAGCATATTTTCCACCACCATCTCATTCCAGGAGACAACAAGTAGGACAAACAGCCGGATGCAGTTCAGTCTCAAGCAAGTACGTAGTGAATCTAAGTATCTCATGTCCGATTGAATACTAACTGAACTCATTATTTCGGGCGATATGCCCCAGTGTCGATCGACAGCCAGGCTAATTCGAGACACCTCCACGTTATTATGAGAGTAACGTTACCGAACATGGCCAGCAGTTTGATATCAAGCAGCCACCTTCCATCGCAAGGACTCGGGGATATTGATTACACAACAATGGGGGCATTGACAATTTTTTATGGTCCTACCGAAGTCCATGGGTATCGCAGAATCATCTTATCGTACATACGACAAACCTGTCCCGAGTCAGACAGTATACGATGCGTCGGGCTTCCCCTCTGTCCCTCCCTCCGTATCTTGGACGTAATCGCGAGTAACGAATACTTTCTGGCTGATCACGACGCGCCGACCCGCACCTGACCGCTCATCGCCCGCCTCACCACTCCGCCGCGGCATCGAGTGTAATGCCATTCCTGTCTTCGAATTTGCCGATGTGCCAGTCTGTTCGGAGTTGATGCACACCCGCATGATGACGAGCATGAAGATACATCCCACCAAAGGGGTTCCCTTATGGACTATGGTGAGCGGTTTACGGTATTATGTTTGATTTGGGAGGCAACAAACCAGTTCAGCCATGGTCTCAAGGCCTTCGGTCCCCGCTGCCAAAGTTATCGTATTTGCGAGCATGTATGCCGCATTCAGGGCGCCGCTTTCTACAACTATTTTCACGACCGGCATGAGGCTGGATGTTGTTGCGCCCACGACCTTTGCGGTCTTTCTGGACCTATGCCATATTCTAAATGCCGCGAGGGCTTCACAGATCTAAGCAGGTTTTTATGCGGGATAGGGGATCGTGGCCGAACGGTCGTCATATAAGAGGGAACCTGCACTTACCGGTTGAGACTGCATTCGCAGCGAGGCTTAACGAGGAGATCGAAATGAGCCACTTTTCCTGGGCTGTTCTTGTTTCAGCGTGGAAGTGCTGGAAAGACCATATGGCGTGAAAACCCGTCACTGCCAGTCAAGGTGAGCAAGGACTCAAGGTTGTTGGGAGCCATCGAGACTAACCTGCGCTTCCGAGACACAAGCATATTGGCAAGACAACTATCCAAATGACTTTGTCCCATATTATCCAGCATCGGTACGTCTAGTACGTTGTGAGCATCATCGTCAGATATTGAAGCACGTATGACTTACCACGAATGAATCAGACACAAGAAGCATCAGAATAAGGGTGGTATGCTTCAAGATGAATACCGGCTGGGAAACATCATGAAGGAACTCGATACGTTCCGCCCGGCTGCGGTTAATGAACGCTAGAAATATATTCGCCGTATCTGCCACGAGCTGGATTGTTGCGAGGATGAGCATGATGGCCGCAACGGAGACCAGAATTTTATTGGCTTTGACTCGTTTTCTCCGCATGTATGTCAGGTACATGGCTTCTAGGAAGAGAATGAGGAAGACACCTAAACAACGAAGGTGAGGAACATCGAGGTATACCCTTGCGTGCGTCACTCACCATAGAGGACGGCTTCCACTATAAGACCCGCAAGCTCTGCCACGTCTACATTAATTGCGGAGGCCATGCAAATAATTTCGTCAGTCGCTGGGGTGATGGGGGGCTTCGAGCAATGGCTTTATAAAGCGGGGGTAATGCGTGCACATACATATTTTCTACCCCCTGCGCGCACATGCGTCACAGCCCATCTGGCTTACCTGTCGAGTGTCATCCGAAGCTGCCCGTACAGGTGCGCGTCGCATCATGATCTGCTCATCAGTCGCGGGTGCGATACTGATACATTATATGTATATGATACAGTCCCGGACAAGCAAAGGCAACAAATTGATTTCTGACCGAACGAGATTTTTTGGCGGGAAACTGAGTTCAGATTCGGACTCAGGGAGGCTGGAAACATCCAAAAATGAAGTCCACTGATTTTTCCCACGACTTTTTGATACGGCCAAAATTTTGGGCCATTTGAATGAGATTCTATACCGTCATCGACCTCCCAGATTACATCCTGAGCCTTTGGGGACCTGTAAACCCTTGCATGGAGTTGCATCCAGGCTTTTGAAGACTACAGACCCCCTTCTGAGGCCCAAAGAAGTTCAAATTGCCTTGATTGCCATATTTGGCCTGCACTTATGAGAGCTATTATGGCATATCGGCTGATCCGATTATTAGATTTAAGCCGGAATCAGACTCAGCTCATTGAAAGGAGTCGATTGGCATATTTTCCGCATTTTTCCCGATTTGTTTTGTATACGGCCAAAATTCCCACCCATCCCGACCCATTATTGACTGCTACAGGGGGTTTATGGGAAATTGGCTCGTGCCAATCTCTTCCTTAGAGTCTAAATCACTCATTTCTGCAATAAAACCGGGGTTCCCATGGCTTCTGGACCTTCGGAATTCCGGTCACCCAATTTGTTGTCTTTGCTTGTCCGGGACTGTAGACCCCCTCTCACGATCAACCGGAAGTAGTACTCAAGAAGTATGCAGGGTAAATTGGGCAAATATCCCACGCATCTCCGGATGTTGTCTTTGTGGAAGGCGGACTGCCTCCCGCCTATGTGCCATCCAATCAGAGAGGGTTCCTCTGATCATGACGGCTCCATTATTGTGATCCCCGGGGACAAGCGAACTCCGACTATGGGTGCTGAGGTGTTCACAGTGATGACGATGATGTATCACTAGACATCTGACGATGGAATCAGTGTGGCATGTCCTCTGAATTGAAGAGCCGCGTTATAAGGCCCCACTACGGTCGGTAGGGTACTCTCGACAAAAAGACTTGTCACACCGAAGGTTAGAGACCGATGGCTGTTGGCAGCCTGAGCCTTCTATACTTCCGGATCGACAAACATCTGCTTCCGAGCTATTGGGGGAGCACATGCAGTAGCATGTAGCGGCGGTTGGAAATGTAGTTATATGGCTCCGTCCTTGAACATGACGAAAGGGATATGGACCTGATAGAAGCAAGATACCGCAAATGAGTCCCCCCGGCTTCTCTAGCGCCACAGGCCTAGGCGGTATAGCTGAGGACTCGGATGCAATCAGTGCATGAAAGAAATCAAGGGCAGTAATCAAGAGTCCACCCGGTTTCCACTAGAGAGCCCGCCGTAGCAAGAACATTGCATGCAGATTCAGAATATCCGCCAACAACTTGAACGAGGTTAGTGTTCGCCGCATCCGAGTCTTGCACCCAAAGGTCTCTGAATCTGAATCTGCTTTCGGTCCGTGTTCATGTTATGTAGGTGAGGATAGCCCTCATGATCCTCGTCCCAAACGTCACGCGGGCTAGGTGTAAGCACGGATAATAAGGCTAACATTATAGACTTAGACTCAAGTGCGGTCTTTTCTGGTGGGATATGGCTCACCGTGGGCCGAGCAGATCCCGTGTTTGACTCAATGCAAGGCAGTAAAGTCCGAGCCCGACGCCCGCGTACCCTCAATGCTAAGTATGATTGCGGTATCCTGAGCGCTCCGGCGCGATCAGGCATACGTGTACCTCCCTGAGAAACGCCTATATATACGCCGATGACCATTCAATGGCATCAACGAACCTATTAACCATGTCGCCAGAAATCCCAGCAGTGAAATTGGAGCTCGACCCTTCGCTCTATGCCCCAACCGACGAGGAACGAGCGTTCTACAAGTCGCAAACGGGCATAGCAAGCGATGAGGAGCTGAGAGAACATATTATTGCGGTGCAGCAACAAGCGTATAAGGCCCGTGCTCGGACTCCCATTGTTAACGAAACAGATAATCATCGGATGTAACAGGTGTACCCGTACCCGTGTATCTGGGCCTTCACCTTCACCAAGTGCGTGGATCTTCGAAAGTCGTACTATGTGTGCCACTGACGGCACCGTAGACTGATTATATCCCTTCTACCCGCCTATCCGCGTGCCTTGGCCCTTGGGAAAGAACGCAAGGGCGCTATCTTCTTGGACCTGGCTTGCTGCTGTAAGTAGCCAAGATATATCTCGGCCAGAGGTAAAAAGAACACACTCATACTGACGATCCCATCATAAGTCGGGAATGACATCCGCAAGGCTGTTGCAGACGGCTTCCCGGCCAAACAAGCTATTGCGTCCGATTATCGAGGAGGTAATAGCATTTTCTGGATTACGACGTGATACTGACGCACCTGCAGACTTCTGGCAGCTCGGCCATGAGCTGTTCAAGTCCACGCTAGAGAGCTTCCCGGTGGCGTTCGTTGCTGGAGACGCTTTCGATGATCACTTCATCAGCCCCGCGCCAGTTGTTTACGCGAAACCGACGACCCCAGTCCCTATGTTGCCATCGTTAACATCGCTAGCGCCGCTGCATGGCCAAGTCGCAGCAATACATATGTCCTCATTCTTTCATCTCTTCACCGAGGAAAAGCAAAGAGAGCTTGCTAAGCGCGTCGGAGCCCTCTTATCACCGGAGCCCGGCTCCATCATCTTCGGTGCCCACATTGGCGGCAAGGAGAAAGGGGACCTGGTGAACAGCCAGTCTTATAGAGTTGTGCTCCACGAAGCGAATATGTTCGGTCATTCGCCGGAGAGCTGGGAGGCACTTTGGGACGGTGATGTCTTTAAGAAGGGTTCCGTGAAGGTGGAAGCCAGTTTGTCGAAGGCTAGCTTAGGGAAGTGGAATGCGGACATGCTGGTGTGGTCCGTGACCCGACTATGAAGGAGACTTACCGCAGAGAAGTGGAGTTACGGAGTTGCTTCCCAGTTCTTCCACTTTTTGTATCCTCATTCAACATGAGGTTCTAGCCCTAGCGCCAGATACATATTTGTCCTTTCGTTGGTATAGCCAGGGGAGCGTAAAAAGAGTCGCCAGATGATAGGCAGTCAAGCCGAAATTATATGCCCCCGAGGAATGGTCTTCGAGTAGGTTGTGATGGCTGCATACCTATATATATCTACTTGTCCACCTACAATGTTACAAGGTGGATCCAGCACTCCTGCTCACCATGTCATCACAAGGGCTGTGCGCATTGTGCTTTTAACCTACGCGTCTAGCCGTATCTGATGCCATCCTTTTTGAAAGGTTGCAATTGAAACCTATGAGTTCAGCATTATAAGACAGAACTTCAGGACAACGAGAGGGTTAGCTGAGATATTTCCGAATTATTATGTGTAGCTGGTAATTACCTAATACAGTATCTGCTTTATCGACTGAAATGAACGATTCATTCCGTCATTGCGATCATTTCCCTCTCACGTCGCGGACGACGACGGGGAAGGTGTTGCACCTATAATACATTCGTATAATGCGAATACGAGTGGTGAGTCCGGCGTCAGCCAGTTGTATCTACAAACTAATGGTCGACTTGATCAGCCGCGGCACGCGCTGGCTGCCTCCGTAGGAGCCCTGGCCGTCTCTCACGAGAGCTCGAAAGAAAAGGTATGTTACAATGGAAAGCTTCTATAGTCGACTCTGGTTGATAGTAATTCTGGGACACTTCAGCTTCCTATATATCCCCAGCCGGAACCCCCTATCATCGTTCTTGACGAACCTTCAGAACTCGAGAGGCAAATCGGGTCCGTTCGGAGGCAGGTTGTCGGCGCGTATTCGAATGCACACGCCAAAGTGCAGGGCGCTGTGTCGCGCTGGATCGGTGTCGAGCATGCCGTAGAAAGTGCGCAGTGCACAATTCTTGCCACAAATATTACTGAATGAAATACAGGTCGCGTAAAGTCTCTAATTGATCCCTCGGAAGAAATCACCCCGGGCCTGCTCTACACGACTATTGCGACCCTCTCCACCTCTATCGTCACGCGCTCGCGATCCCTCCCCGTTCGTTTCGTCCTCCCCCCGACCGCTTTCCTCGTCTCCCTCTCGTACTTCCTCCCCAAGACCTCCGCCAATGTCTCCGCGTACACCACCGAGCTCGAGGAGCGGTACTTCCCCACGCTCGCAGAGAAGCATGCCATCGCGCGCGCACACTCCGGCATGCTCGTGGAGAGGATTAAGGACGGGTACCAGTCGGGAAGGGAGCAGATGGGCGCGGGGCTCGGAAAGGGTGTGGACTGGGCGCAGGGCGTGACAGGCTTGAAGATTCGCGAGGCGCTTGGGTGGAGTGAGGACGTACTGGAGGGGGCGGAGGCGCGTGCGCGCAGTGTCACCAGCGAGGTGGGAAAGCTGCTTGAACACGACAAAGAGAACCTCAAGGGCTTTGCCAAGGAGGTCGCGGATGAGGCCAAGGCGCGCGTTGAGGTGGGCAGGGAGAAGTTGGAGCAAATGACGGAGACGGACAAAGGCCTTCTCAGCCGCTGGGGGCGGAGCGCCCCTTCCTCCTCCGACCCGGTCGTAAAGAGCAGAGAGTTCGTTGGGGAGGTGGTCGATGGGACTATTGACCGTGCCCAGGCTACCGCCTCCGAGGTTTCGAAGATGGTGGAGACCGACAAGGCTCTTGTCCGTGATCTAGGCAAGTCTTCGTCTTCGACCCAAAGGAACCCAGTAGAGAAGGCGCATGACTTTGTCGGCGACGTCGTCGAAGGGACAGTCGAACGAGCGCGTGCAACTGCCGCTGAGGTCTCGAAGATGGCGGAGACGGACAGGAAGCTGGCGGGTGAGGCGAAGGAGTGGGTCGGCGATGTCGTGAAGGAGACGGAGGCGCGGTCGAAGGCTGCGAGCGATGAGCTGGGCAAGATGCTAGAGAAGGACAAGGAGCTCGCAGCCAAGGAGGAGGAGGAGGGGAAGAAGGAGGTCAAAAGACTTGTCTGATAAGGTATAGATATTGGACAAGGACATTTTCTCTCGATCCGCTGTGTATGCCCGTCCAGTCCGTGTTTGGGAGAAGAAGTGTTGCGGATCAAGGTATGTTTACTTCCACACTGTCATCAGACGTGTACGACAGGAGTGCGGGGTCCGATGTCGGCTTCTACAAGTGTTTCTACTGTTGCTCATCCGGACTTGAGTGTCATTCGGCTGGATTTTTGGTAACTCCTTTGCTGAGCGCTGAGGCCGCATCACCAGCAATGGGGCATATTTGCGTCCCTCGGGCCGCCGATATGGGATTTTCGTTCGCAATTCTAAAGATGTGTTCAATAGGACACTGGACTAGTCAACACACAGCTTCTACTCAGCCCATGGTGAGCTGTATCCCCTCGTAGAAACCCATGGCATGAGGGAACCTTGATTTGTGATCACAAAGGTCTGAAATCCCAATATTCGGTATTAAATTTCGACCGGTGCTTTCATCCGGTAAACGTACATTTTTCATTTGTTTGATGAACGAAATTCATCCGTTTTATGACCAAACATACCGGTCAAATTTAAGCCGGTCTCGCGCGCCCAGAGTGAATGCCCTTGCCACAAGTTATCGATGGCAGTCGCAAATATCATACAATCCACTACACCGTCAAGAAGACATACAAGCTAGACGACGACACCGTCCTCCGCCTTATCCCGGTGTATAATGATCTTGCGCTTTTCCAGTGATGCCTTCTTCGGATGCCGATGTTGGAATATTTCGTCGATCTCTTCCAAGTTCCGTCCCTTCGTCTCCACAAATGTGAAGTAAACTGCAGCAGCCCCCAAGAGGTCCCATAATGTATAGAATATATAAAAGCGCCAGCCTGCGTTCGCGATAGCGGGTGGCGGCACATATGTGTTAAATATGTTCGCGACGTTGACCAGGAGATTGAGGAATGCCAGCCCCTTCGCGCGTGTGGAGAATGCCAGCACCTCGGTCGGGTACAGCGCCATGGCGGGTATCCAGGTAAACGCATACACGACGAGGCAGACAAAGAGGAAGGCGATCCCGACTACACCGATGACGGGGTTCGAGGCTTGCTGGGCCGTGCATGCGGTCATTATGGCGACGGAGATGGACATACCGAGGCTGCCTGGGAAGAGGAGCTTCCGCCGCCCGGAGCGATCTATCCAGCGTAGGCCCGAGAGGGCTGAGGCCATCATGATGGGGGTCTGTATCGCGTTCAGCAGGAGCTGGGTGCGAGTATTTGTGATTCCCGCAGTTTTCGCTAAGGGGAACAGTTAGACATAGGGGTTACTTGGAAAGGGCCCAAGCAGCTTACCCATGAGGGGTAGATAGTAGCTTGTCGGGGGAAGGATGAGTTGTCCGAAAAACGCGATACAGACGATCAGGAAGGTCCGGTACCGCGCGGAATGGGAGTTGAACAACTCTCTGAAGTCCCACCACCGCTTATCGGAGCCTTCCACTGAGATGTAATGGATCATGTCCTCGAGTTCGAGAGCCACGACGGGAGAATCGGGATCGCCGTCGCCATGATACTTGACTAGAATCTCCCTCGCTTTCTCAATCTTTCCCTGGCCAATATACCTTGCTACAACGGTCAGTACGTCAAGAACGAATTTGCAACATGCAGGACAAACCATCGCGGGGTTTCCGGTATGAACCACGCAAACACGAATATCAGCAGCGGCGGCAATCCTTGGATGGCAAGAGGCAGCCTCCACGTCCACTCGGGCGTGTTCCGGACGTAGTCAAGCCCATATATGAGCCACGTCGACGTGATCGTGCCGAGGAAGAAGCAAGCCTGGTATGCGCCGGTGAGCACACCACGATACTTCGGGTACGCCATCTCCACGACATAAGGCGGGCCTGCGGTCATCACCAACACGGCGCCCATGCCGAGTATGAACCGGCCGCCCATCAGCATGTGCAGGGTCTTGGCGGAAGCTTGCACGATGCTGCCTATTATGCAGACCACGGAGCCGAAGATCATCCCTGCACGTCGCCCGTAGGTGTCGGCACAGGGGCCTGCGATGAAGCACCCTGCGACGTTGCCAACGACGTAGAGAGCGGCGACAAGCCCTTGGTTGTTAGAGTTGATGCCGAAGTAGTTCGTGAAGGTGTCCATGGCGAAGAGGCCACCTGCGATGACAGCCTATCAGACTGAATATTGCGCCGAATATTCTTGGTCTCACCGTAAGTATTCGCATCGTATCCGTTCGTCGCCGAACATAAGAACGCGACGAATATGACCGCGTAGAGCTTCAGAAAGCTTCTCCTGAGGGGATTCGGATTCTCCTGCAGCAAAGCCCTCGCAAGCCGAGAGTCCTGGACCAAAGCTTCTTCCGTACCGCCAGCGGAAGACTCCGGTAAGGACTCAATGACCTGTATGGCGTCCGAGTCCTTTGACTTGGAGAAGCTCATGACCACGAAATGAAGGCTGCGTTGAGCAGGAGCTCACCCCCGGACTGGCTGATTGTCTATCATCTTATATCCCAAGATGAAGGTGAGTACACGGGGCCTGAGGTGACGAGAAGGACTCAAAAATAGCACGGAGCCCTGGCGTGTGATCATCACGGGTTGTGCGGTAGATTTTGAGGAGGTCCGTCGGGCTGCTGGATGCACTCCAATTGTCCGATGTATGTCCACGACTAAAAGAACGGATGGCGTACTCTTGATACTCTTGACTAGGACATTTCGCGTATTGGATATGTCCAGGGAAAAGGATCGTCAGGCCTTGTGACCTACGGAGCGCTGATAGACTGCCCAAAATGTCAGAGGAATTGGGCAACTTCAGACTTCCTTGCATCTGTCGAGACATGTTAGTCCAGCACACCAAAGCGAAAGGAAGCCTACCACATAGACTCACGTTAATAGTCTACAGTTTAGTTAGTGGCGATCAGTACGTGCGGGATGAAACCCGTACGTTTAAGTTGTACTGGCACCATGGCTAACGAGACTGAGTTCAGCACTTCCACCTGCTCATCTTGTCAGCACATCGTGTCCAATGTTCCAGGCAATCGATGCCCGATTTCCCTGCATGGTTTTCCAAGGAACTATCGACGTCGTGATATACGAACAAACCGTAAGTAGCAATCACTGGCAACAGCCACTTATCACAAGCAACCGTAAGCCAAGGCCAGTTATCATCTTGACGTTCTGTCTCGAGTATCAGTAGGTATCAGTACCTGAACGATGTCCGACAACTATTGCGATGTCCGGGTAGGAAGGTGCATGTGGGAAGGCACGGAGTAAAGCAACAATCATCCGGATATTGGCTATTACAGTGTCCGCTGTGGCGGTATACCATATGTGGAAGGTAGTAAGCCTTATCGGGAATGCGGAGGTTGGAACTAGAGGGCGTTGAGACTGGACAAGAGTCTAATGGAGGACCAACTCTGTCACCTCCCGATCGCAATCACGTCTTCTCTGAACGCGATCGAGCCAAGCCAAGTTGAACATGGATGGAGATATGCTGTTCTGATATTCCTCGCGTCGGTCGCCTTATAACCGGCGTATACTGGGCCGTTTCCCCCAGACGTGCGGTCTAGCTCTAGTGCCACACTCACTACGGTCTTTACCTACCTGCGCCAGAGGGTGCATTCCATTCTTTTGGCGGAATGAAGCTTCCCTTACTTTCTTTGGCTCTTACAGCCGTCAGCGTAGGTGCTACGGTACCTTTGTCTAGCGTTCAAAGGACTACTACTTCACCGAACAATGCTTTGGCGGGGGAATATATTGTAGAGATGAATAATGTGCAGGGATTGGGAGGCAAGAGAGCTTACGCTTCAGTACGTATATTAGCCGTAGAATGTAGAACAAACTGAGCTAACTTCTGCCAAGACACATGACACCCTATACCGATCCCTTCGCAAGAGGGGTATCTCTTTCGATGTGAAGAAAGAGTATAATCAACCCGGTATCATGGTCGGGGCTGCCCTGAAAGTCGCAGTAAGACCAGTTCCCCATCTCTTTGACCGGAGGTCTACTGACCCTGCTTACGATAATTCAGTCTCCTCAGGTATGGGGGAATGTGCTGCGTGATAGTTAAATATTTATGATTGCTGGCAGGATGTGCAACAAATAGCGACCATGGCAGAGGTCAAGGCCATCCGACCGGTTATTGCTGTGCCAGCCCCCGAGTATGCCCCCATTCTATCGGCATTTTTTGAGACCGAATAACAAAGTTGTGCTGGATAGGCGTATCAATCAATTCACGGTATCCTCGCCGAATGATTCGCGCATCACTGCCGACTCCGAGACCACCCACATTATGACTGTAAGTCACACTGATATTCGTCTTTTGAGAATAAGATCTCAATAGTCGCGCTCAATCTCAATACAATAGGGTGTAGACAAAGTGCATGCTGCAGGGATCACCGGCGAAGGAATCAAGATCGGGATGTACGTATTGCATTTCTCTCGCTTTCCATACATTGCCTAAAAGTGTCGTCCAGCATCGACACTGGTGTGTGTCTCTGTTGTCCGCACCCCACGCCTGACCTACTGAAATGGGTAAAGGTATCGATTACAACCATCCTCTGCTGGGTGCGGGCTTTGGCCCGGGCTTCAAGGTAATTGGAGGGTACGATTTCGTGGGTGATGATTATACCGGTGAGTTGAAACTCGTCCTCTTAGAGCTTTGAGTTTATTGGGGCATGTAGGGTCCAACAACCCTGCTCCTGATGATGACCCTCTTGACAAGTAAGTATGGTTCACGAAGGCCTGTCCGGACTGGCGTGCTGACACACCGTAATTCTCTAGCTGCAACGGTCCGTTTTTTTTGGTCTTTTTGTGGTCTTCCGTATGTAACGGAACTATACGTTTTTGTTGTCCAGGGCATGGAACTCACGTAGCAGTACGCGCGTGAACTCACGTTGGTTGTAACTTGTCGAGACTGATAACGCTCCAGGGCATCATCGGCGCCAACCCAGGAAACGACTTCGGTATCAGCGGCGTCGCATACGGCTCTTCCATCGCATCCTACAGGGTGTTTGGCTGCAGCGGCTTCGTTAGCGACGACAGTGTGTGCTCCTCCCACCTTTCCCTCCCCGGCTCTCATTACCTCACTTGCAGTTATCATTGACGCTCTCCTGCGTGGCTATAGTGACGGTATGGACATCCTGACCCTTTCCCTGGGTGGCGTCGAGGGCTGGACCGAGTCCTCCTCCTCCGTCGTCGCGAGCAGGATCGCAGACCAGGGAAGGGTGGTTACCATCGCTGCTGGAAACGACGGTGCGTATGGGAGCTGGTACGCTTCCAGCCCTGGGACTGGGGTGGATGTCATCTCCGTGGCTAGTGTCAACAAGTGCGTGTTTGACGTTTTTTGGAGAATGGTGAGCCCAATATTGACATGAATTTATTGTAGCATCGCGATTCCAGTGCAGAACGCGACTGTGCAAGGCGTTGAGCATGCGCCTATTGTGAGTCTCACCGCTTTTATTAGAATTGAGTATTCCTAAATCGTCACTGCCATAGCCCTACCTGGAGGCACTGCCGCTCAACGTTACTGGAAGCCGTCCGATCTACGCTACCTCGACGGACACCACTGTCGCTGACGATGCATGCAACGCTCTTCCCAACGACACGCCTGACCTGAGCGGCTATGTCGTTGTTATCAAGCGCGGAACCTGCACTTTCGTAAGTTCAGCCAGGTAGCGTGAGTGTAGTATTGTGCTCCGGTTCTGATGTCCTGGCGTCGCATAGGTGACTAAGCTGCAGAACGCAGCTGCTAAGGGCGCCAATACGTTCTTGATCTATAAGTAAGCTTCCTCAATCACCACAATTCGCACAGACGGGTTGAGCAGCGTGCTATAGCAACGGCGGAAGCTTTTCAGCTATTTCGGTCGGGGATTATACCGCTGCACTCATCTCGGAGACAGATGGCACTTTCGTGCGTATCTCAACATCATCCTCGAGGACTTGACTTATCTCATGACTCCAGCTTGTCAACCAATTCGCTGCTAAGGCCAACATCACTATCTCCTTCCCTCAGTCGGGATCAGCATGGAACTACCCCGATGACGTATCTGGAGGATTGGTTTCGGACTTCTCGAGCTACGGGTTTGTGCAATAGCCACATCTCCCGTTCAGTCCTCGCTAATCAAGCTTCGAAGGCCTTCGTACGACATGTACTTCAAGCCTGCTGTAGCGGCGCCGGGAGGTAACATTCTCTCCACCCTGCCCATCGCGCTCGGCTCCTACGGCGTCGAATCGGGTACCTCGATGGCTACGCCCTTCACTGCGGGCAGCGCCGCGCTTATTCTCCAAGCGAAAGGCAAATCTGTTGCTAAGTCCATTCGGAACCTGTTCCAGACCACCGCGTCGGCCGTCGCATCGAGCAAGACAGATGGCGATCCGCTTCAGACGGTCTCCCAGCAGGGCGCTGGGCTGATCCAGGTGGACAGGGCAATCGGCACGACCACTGTCGTATCCCCAGGACAGCTGACGTTGAATGATACAGCACACTTTGAGGGCTTGTGAGTGCCTTTATGGTGATTGAGATGACTTCGCGGCTGATATTGCTGCGGTAGTAAAACCTTCAATATCCAGAATACGGGATCTAAGGCTGTGACATACAAGATCTCGCATGTCCCGGCTGGAACAGCGGCTTCTGTACAATCTGTGGGACCATGGACTTCATTTACGAGGATGAGTGCTGACTATCGTCGTTACAGGGAAGCATATTCGCCGCGGACGGTCCTGTCCCGCTCACCGCTGACTATGCACAGGTTACCTTCAGCTTGAACAAAGTGACCGTACTGCCCGGCGTCAGTGTCCCAATCCTCGTGTGGTTCAAGCCCCCGCAGGGAGTCGACGCCTCCACGTACCCTGTGTATTCAGGTTTCATCGAGATCGCCGGCCTTGGTGAGACGTTGCGGGTGGCGTATCTCGGTGTGGCCGCATCTCTTAAGGACAAAGCCGTCGTCGACAACACCGATGAGTATTTCGGAGTAAAGATACCTGCGCTTTTGGATGCCTCGGGTGATGTTCAGGGAAATAGCACCAATTATACTTTGGTGGGAGATGACGTTCCGTCCCTTCTGTATAGGTCCGCGTCCTGTTTTATTCATGTCTCTGTCTCACTGACATCGATGATTGCAGGTTTGCTTTCGGGTCCGCACATGTACGAGTCGACCTAGTCGAGAAGGCCTCGACGGTGTCGGCTACTTTGAGCAAGCGCAACTGGTGGAACTGGTGGTGGCCGCAGAAGCCATCCAACTCCTATGACAAAGTACCTATTGTGGGCACACTCGCCGAATACGACTACGTCCCGCGAAATTCGGATGCATCTGTGAGTTTGATTGCCGTGCGTGCATTCCTAGTCTGAAGTGATTCGTTCGTTTTCCCTGTTTAGACTATCGATGACAATGGCTACAACGTCTTTCAGTTCACTGACTCTTTCGTGAATGGTACCAAGATAGCCGCAGGAGAGTATAAGGTCCTGCTGAGGGCTTTGAAGGTGACTGGGAACCCTGCTGAGGAGGGCGACTATGAGACTTGGTTGAGCCCTTCTTTCAGTGTAGTTCCTGCGTAACGTACTTGTTCTTGTCACACAATCCATCTGCGCCTCTTAAGGACCTCCATTACGAGTCAGGAATCCAGACTCGAAAAAAGCCTGTCTCTCCTCTTTGGTTTAACTGTCCCTGACCTATGGTACCCTATAATCGTAAGTCGGTGAGACTCAACTTGTTTCCCCTTGGTGTACAGGTAATATAGTGTATCGAGGCAGTATTCTCCATCACTCTGAAGGAGTTCATGAATATTGGGTAGAAGTAATGCCACACGGCGCGTGCGGTACTTACCACGATATTTCCGCAGAAGGGGATCTTTCAACAAAACATCCGTAGCCGAAGCATTCAGCATAAGGAATACATTCACTCCACAATCCCACCAATCACCGGCTTTACGACCCTTGACTTGCTCTTCCGAGTCTCTTGTAGGCCCTGCCTCCAGGATCTGTATGACACCATCCACCACTGGCATCACCGACGTTGCGAACTTGGGATTCTCGCCCTCGACGAACTGGACGTCGTAGATGCCTATGCGCAACCAGGAAGTGAGAATGAGATGCTGTTTTCCCAGGAAGGCGTGCCAGATCCGCTGCGGCATGTCATCGAACGCCATGTCATGCAACAGGGCCCCGATAGCTTCCGGTGTGAAGCGGTTGACAACGGCGCGGATGGATTCTGCGACTTGCGAGAGGTTCTCTATCGAGGATGCGTCTCGTCCGAGTGCGGTTGCGCTACCTAGGATCAGAGGTGAGCCGACGAAGTTGTCGGGGACGAGGCGGCCCCGCATGCCGAGGGTGTTGATGAGGTATACGGGATGTTCGGAGGAGGAGAGGCCGCGTGCTCTGTTAATGAGGACCCAGAGCAATGCGATAAGTGTATCTAAGTGGCTGAGCCGCATGCTCGAAGATTGGGAGGTCGCCTCCAGCCAGATGCGATGGACCTCGTCGGCAGTGAAGTGCAGAATCGTCTGCCCTACCAGGGCAGTGGGATCCCATTCCCGCCAGGGCGCAGGGGTGCCAAGCGGCATGATCGTCTGCGCGTCGAGTTCCTCCGGTACGCGGGTGGCGCTCGCCATGTAAGCGGGACACCCGTCTGCAGATGCCCAGTAATCGTATCGGCGCATAGGAAGTTCTAGGGACGCTTTCAGGAGGGTGCCGTCAGGCCGCTCGTCGTCGATGTCCCCTGCGGCAGCTCTGTCCAACAGGGCGGGATTGAATAGAGGTGAGACCGCGATGGGCAGTCGTCGGTGAATACGGGACCAGTTATGCATGAACTGACCAAGCGTGTGCGCGTCGGCAATGCCGTGTGCGAGCTGCACTCCGACGGCGAGTGCGTCTGGAAAGGTCGTTAGTTGCACGTACATGGCAGGTTGTCCCGTTACGCTTGGGGGCAAGGGAACAGTCGGGATAAACGCCTCCACCGGCAGCTGACTCGCGTCCCATACGTCCTGCCATCCCGGGGCGGGAAGTATGGAGGACAGAGCTTGTTCTGACTTGGCGACAATAGCCTCAACACCGGGATCGGTAGGGAACCCATATTTCACTTGCAGGCGGCGGAAGCGGCGAGCATGGTCCCGTGAATCGACGTCCTCTACGAACCCTAGCTCTCCGCTAAAATGCGGATAGAGCTTGAGTGTCTCTCGGAGGGACAAGATGAGTCGTTTCAGAGACAGCTCCTCGTGAGGCCTGTAGACCCAGATTGCTGCCGTGCGGGCGTGGTTAGCCACTGTGGCATCTAAGATGGAGAGATAGGTTGTGGTCGGATTTTGTGCCGAACCCAAGTTGGCAAAGACGCGGCTGCGCGATACTGTGCGTACTCCTAGTTTCTGGGTTTCTGAGTCGACATCCGCCATAGCGAAGACGAGATCTCACGGGTACCACTGCCAGTGGACGTTAAATCAGAACGCTAGGGGTTACCACATGACTGCAACAACTCACCTATCCGTTAGTGCGGCTAGAAAGAACCTTGTTAGCTGGGGAACTTCTTCGTCCCTGCGTGCCTTTTTATACTCGCAGCGCTGCTCGAACAGCCGTTAAACTGTGATATTGTGTATGACCTTGAGCTTCCGTGTGACTCCAGCGGGTCATGCTCCGTGACCGACCGATTTGTGTCTGTCATTTAGGTGTCCTCCCATAGGTCCAGTGCGCATCCTGACCATGATATAAGGCTCGTGAAAGAGGAAGTCTTGATTTGGTTTGTGACCGTGTGAATTCTATACTGTAGTCGACTATAGCCACTTTGTAATGATTGCTTCTTGACTTCACCTCTTCTGAACTGCTTTCTCCATTCTGCAGGATGGTCCGTTTCGATCCCGACAAATGGCTCGCACAACTTATGGAGTGCCAATACCTCCCAGAACCAGAGATGAAGCTGCTCTGCGACCGTGTGCGCACGATACTCATCGAAGAGTCGAACATCCAGCCCGTCTCAAGTCCGGTGACGATATGCGGCGACATCCACGGGCAGTTCTGGGACCTGCTCGAGCTCCTCAGGAAAGGCGGAAAGCCACCGGATACGAGCTACATCTTCATGGCATGTCTGATCTTTACCCCGCTGGAAGAGAGGGGAGTGCTCAAGGACGTTTAGTAGGGCGACTTTGTGGACCGAGGACATTACAGTCTGGAGACGGTCTCGTTACTGCTGGTCATGAAGGCCAGGTCCGCTGCAATCTGATGCTACACTGTTGGTCGTCGCGCTCATGTCCGCCCAGATACCCCGACAAGGTTTCGTTACTGCGAGGGAACCACGAAAGCAGGCAGATAACGCAAGTGTACGGCTTCTACGGTACGCGTGGCACTGGAAGTCTGTCCTGTTTATTGAAGCTTAGTGTACCGTGTAGACGAATGCCAACAGAAGTATGGAAGCGCGACGGTATGGAAGGCATGTTGTAACGTTTTCGACTACCTGAATCTCGCGGCCGTATGCCATGCTTCCCTACTTTCCTTCATGCTGCGATTAATCGGCAAAATCTCTCAGATCATAGACGGCACGACCCTCTGCGTACACGGGGGCCTTTCACCAGATATCCGGACGCTGGACCAGATCCGCGTTCTGTCGCGAGCGCAGGAAATCCCACACGAGGGCGCGTTCTGCGGTAAGTATCGCGTAGCCTAGGCACGTACTTCTTAGAACTGAACGGTCTCACAAAGACCTCATGTGGTCCGACCCGGAGGATATCGCCAACTGGGCCGTAAGCCCGCGTGGTGCGGGCTGGCTCTTCGGCGCCAGCGTCACTCGCGAGGTTTGTGTCTTATTGCCGCCTCCGCCATTTTCGATGAACAACTTCTGCGGTAGTTCAACCACGTCAACTCACTCACCCTCATCGCGCGCGCGCATCAGCTCGTGCAGGAGGGGTACAAGTACATGTTCGACGGACAACTCGTGACCGTGTGGTCAGCCCCGAACTATTGCTACCGTTGCGGAAACATGGCGTCGATACTGACGGTGCGCGAGGACGGAGAGAAAGAGTTTACTGTGTTTGGCGCAGCGGAGGAGAACGAGCGGGATAAGGGCCAGGCAACGCGGAGGATGGTGAGTGCTTGCTTTGTATTCCTAGAAGTGTGGGAGGCTGATGTACGTGGTAGGGTGCGATGCCGTATTTTGTGTAAGTCATAATAATGTGTGTAATCTCCTGTGTGTGCTCTGTATGGATTCCTTGTGTTATTCTTTTACTCGTGCCATGTTACCAGTTACATTTATAGATGGAGCGTAAGTTCAGGTCCTTATGCAGTGTTATCGGTGACACGCCGTCAATTGTTGTTCTGTGGGCATTGCCTCTTTCTTACTGAGGGGGACAGATGCCTCTCGAGCGTCATCTTCCGCGTCATCCTGCTCGTCGATACACTCGCCCTCATCCCAGTCCAATTTTTGAACACTTGCCAAGCCCTGTAAATCCTTCTTTCCAGGTTATACCCATTGCAGATCTTCAGGAGCTTGAGCTTGGAGCCCTCCCGCTCCCTGGACAATAATGCTTCAGCCAGCCGATTCATCAAGTCATTCTTGGAAGGGGATCGGGAATTTGCCACAAATCTGGGGTCATGTAGTGACTAGTCTGAGGTACTCCAGACAAGGGAATAAGGTGGCGTAAACTGAAGTGTGGTCTGTCACACCATCCTCAGCCACAAAAGCGGGTGTGCTGGACTGAGTACTGAGTGGAAATAGTCCAGGACAGAGTAATGATGGATCAGAATATATTGCACACATTTAAGCAGAGTGAGAGTATAATACTACAAAGACCTGAATCACAAACCTAGTACTCATGAAGTGCATTGGGTAGATGGGGGGACTGGCACACATGTACAATGTGGCAGAGGCAAAGAGCAAGGCTTACCGTAGCGGGTCGCGTGGTCAGTGACGGCAACGGCGGCGGCAGGGCATGGTAGTGCGAGCGGTAGCATGTGTCTTCGACGCGGACAGTGGCAGTAGCGAGACATGGCCACAGCAGACGTTCGATGCAGACAAGGGAGGGTGGGTGAGGACCCCGGCATATGGGTAGTGATGTTTGATCCTAAGTGCCCGATTTTCGGCCCTTGTGGCCTCACACATTTGGACCGGATATGTCCGCCTCTAGGATCCGGTCAGCCCAAATTGGGCTGTTTATGTCCGCATAAGTGACCTATGTTCGGGCGCCCCCCGGTGTGTCCGCCAAACGGATCCAACCTCGAAACCGGCACACGCCCAACGCTGCAACGAGTAGATCGTGACATGATTACTCCGGGATATTGTATTTCAGTCTTCCTAAGATCCACCACTGTTTCCAAAGCTTGCATTTCATTCACCGTTGCTGAGGATATACCTCCAAGCTAAAGTAGTCAGTATGGAGAAATGGAAAATGAAAAGGTGAAAAGCCGGCAATCGTACGCAGCGCAATGCTTGGTACGATTCCCGGTGGGTTGGGGGAGGCTCGGTTCGGGGCGGCTCTGCCGCCGGGCCGGAAGCGGCAAATGCCGCGGTGGCTGAAGGAAGTGCAGCCAGGCCAAACCGAAACCGAGGCTCAGAGCGCGGTGGCGCAGCCACGGAAAGCGGCGTCTTCGGGACGCAACGAGATCCGGGCTACACCACCCCACTGGGGAACAGAACAGAGGGACGCGGCGGGTGGGCACGAAAAATATGCCGTCGTCGAGCCAAGCAGAACGCGTACAGAAAGGGAGATGCGCACGCGCTGAGCAGAATGGGGAAAGCCACGTGTACTAAACGTGCTCAGCGCGTGGGAGGTCTCCCATGCCTCCTTAGCTTGGCTCGACATAAGTCCGAGCCGTTCGTCCCTCACGTCGGACTTATGCACCAGGATATATACGAGACGAGCTGACAGTTGACTGAGAAGTATAAGAGACACCACTCAACCTAGTACAAGGACTACTGGGTGTGACATGTTGACACTTCGACGACTCGGTATGTCCGCCAGGTGATCGGACACCAAGACCGGCAAGGCCCTTGTGTCCGCCGTGATATACCGGACATGGACCGAAATTTTGGGCTTTATGTCCGCCTAAATATCCGACATAGGGCCTCAAAATTGGCCGTTTATGTCCGCACTAGGATCAAACATATATACCGGTATGCCGGGGTCCTGGTGGGTGGTCAGCGGAGTTTGAATTGCAGTCACAGTGGCTGGTATCGAGCCTATGGTCGAGCTAACGTTTTTCCCCTCCTCCCCACTACAAACGTCGCTAGCCATGAGCAGCAGTGCAGCCGATACTACTCCCTCTTCTCGGCTGATTCTAGATCAACCCAGACCAGCGGTCGGGCATCGCGTCGAAGCAGTCGACCCTAATGGACGTCGCTGTACCGTCGAGCATTGCCCTAGAGAGCGGGCAGTTCAGCTCTGTCATGTTCTGCCGAGAAGCACACATGAAACCTTGGTGGAGTTTCTTTAACTCCCAGCTGTTTGCATCATAGTGACTGTTGCAACCTCCTTCAGTTGTCAAGCTTAGAGTGGTTTTGGCGCATGAGGCATCGATCACTGAATCTGGATACAAGGTATAACATCTTCCCCCGTGAGTATCATCTTCGTATGTTGCACTTCCTGGTCCTCAGCCCCCGATTAGTCGGGGCATCGCTTCACTTCCTCCACGATCATCATCGCTGGGCCTTGTTGCCACCAGATGAAATAGTCAACCAGTATGCAGCCACTCTGCGGCGTGGTCGCGTGGCGGTACGTGAAGATTTCCCAGCAATCGGGGTACGTTACCTTCTCAGCATTCATGCTGTCGTGTCTCATAAACATCCCGACCCAGAATGATATCTACACTTATCGTTTTCTTCCTCTCCACTCGGACATGAAGACATTTGGAGTCACGCAGCAGACACAGCATCCTCCGACCGCTGATAGCTTCGCAAGCTTTGTTTACCCCTTCGACGGCCTCATACTGCGGTCACATATCCATCCCAAATTTGCGATCGTGGAGCTTGGCCGTAAGATGGCGCGTCTCGGGCCCGAGGTCTGGGTCCCTCTTGTCACTCAATGGCCCATTCTCGATACCATCCTTGCTATATGGACTGCGTGGACGGCCGGGACTGCGGAACTTCCTATGGATGCTGAAGATCACTCGTCCTTCAGGTCCGAACCGAGCGAAGACGATCCGGGAGATCCTGATTATGATGACAACAGTCAACACACGGGTCGTCGTCGGATTGGGCGAGCCAAACGCAGAAGGACTGAGCGAGAGCAGCCTTCACCAACCCCAGTGTCGGGTGCTCGCAAACGTGATGCTGCTCTCTCTTCTGCAACCCTAGTCATGGACGAACCGGAGGGTAAAGCTGCGGCGTACTGGTCTTCGGACGCCATACGTGATTGGACTGCCACCATTCAATAGAATATATACTGCAGGCGCATTTGCGAAGAAGAGGAATCAGCGACGCTTGCAACGCTTTACAGCCGGCACACAGTATTTACACATAGAGCCCTCATAGCCACAGGTCAACTACGGGGACCAAGTCTGCATCCCGGATTTCCTGACGATAATATATTCTGTCGAAATGGTACAGTATATTGGTGAAATGATAGAGAATTTGCATTTCCCCAGCTGGCAGCCCGGAATGAATGTGATATATCTGGGCCTTAGTGCACACAAGTCACTACACTTGTGTAAGCCTGGTGGGCTTACTAGGTTCCCATAACTAACATATATACCTGTGATTGGCTGAGAAAACAGTTCTCAATCATATCACCTTTTGGTGTAATGGTTAAAGCCTCACAGGTCTTGACCCTCTTACAACTTGTTGATGAGAATCCAGCAATAACATGGCAAGTCATGATAGCCTTTTCCAATAGGTGTCTGCCGAATAGAAAATCCTGTATTTATCTATTGTTTTGCCTGTAGCATGCTCTAGATAGGAGTTCTGTCCAGCCTTGGGACATTGGTTATTGCAAAATGTCTCTTCCAATCCCCTGTGTTCCCCACATACATTCCTGGAACCCTCACACTTTAATTGAGTAGCTCATTGCACTCTTTCTGATTGGCTACTCGCCCACAGTCATGTAGGTAGGTAAGATAAGCCTTCACTCCAGCAAGTGCTGAAAGCAAATTCTCGCTATAGGACCGTTTTCCACCCATCTGGGCTCACAACAGACCCCTCCACTGGCGGCTCTCTCTGTTTCAAATCTTCACTGCTTTTCTTTGCTTGGTGACAGTTTGTCTTCCATAGTATTGCAACATACAACATGCGAAGTCCAACTTTCATCTTCTCTCAAAGTTCAAATTGTTCGACTGACGGCACCGCTGAAATTGTACCGCGGTTGAACATCACACCAACTGGCAGTGGGGTACTGATTCACTCACAGAAATCCAGTGGGGGACCCTTCTAGGCGTTTGCCTTGAGAGCCGCGATAACTTGCGAGACGCTCGACGGCGGCTTCGTGCCCGCGGGCCAGCTCGCGGAAACGGCGGTGGATCCCCCTGGGCCGACGACCTTGGCCTTGTACACGCCGTCGCTGCCGAGCATGGTCTCGATGTGGTACGCGCCGCCCGTGGACGACTTGCCGTCGCCGTGCAGGCGGTTCCACTGCTTCGCCGGGTCCCACAGGCCCGAGGTGACCTTGGAGACGTCGATGCCGTTCAGGTAATCTTTGACGGAGGGCGCTTTTTTCTGTGGACATCTCGTTGGTGAGTGACTCGAGTTTTCGCGGATGGCGATGACCAACCGGCAATCTATTGGTATGTGGATGCAAAGGTGTTCCAGGTGAGTGGCGGTCAGTGGTTGGTTGCTGAGGACGATGATGTTGTAGACCTTGCTTCCTCTGCTTATACGGCTTCAGAGGAGGTCACCGGGCGGTGGGCGAATCTCCTGTGGTAATGCCAGGGTCACACGCATCTGTCAAAGAGAGCCAGAGGCGGTGATATGGCTATCACAAGTAGTACATTTGCCTGGCTTCGGGGCGCTTGTCACCCACTGAATAACATGCCGTACGCCACATAACGGCAGAATGAGAATGGGGAGGGGGGCCTGGACGGGTCGGCGCATTGCTAGCGCTGAGAGCAGGAGTCTTGGGGTGTCGACACTGTGCAGGCCTTCCTCTGACCGTCCTCGCCAGTAGTCCTTGCCTTGGTAGCGTACCTTATAGTACATCGAGTACATGTCCATTGCAATATTTCAAGAGATTACAAAGACATGTCTTGCAATGCGGAGGTGGAGGATGTGAACCTACACATGAAGGGCGCGTAGGGCTAGGGGCCTGCTGTCACTCCTCCAATGGACGGTAGTACCGGAGGCTTCTCTCATACTTCCATACATCCTCTCCAACAAACTGTCGCACTAGACCGAGAAGCACGAATCCGATAGCGCCCGTCTCGTCCTGTGACCACTTGGCCTGGATCCACTCTTCTTCGCTCTCGTCCTCGCGCCGAAGACGACACTGTCCGAGGTCGATCAGAACCACCGCGCCGTCCACGGACGGCGCACCTCCGTCGCGAGAGGCCGGGGCCAGGAATTCCTGGCGAACGAGGAAGTTGTCCACCCGCACGTCCTCGTTCAGCACCTCGAAGTCGGAGATGCGGTCGACGACCCTCACCGCCTCGTTGCACAGCGCGGCGAGAACTGCGTTCGGCAGCGGCGGGTCGCGCAGCGTCCAGGTGGCGACGAGCTGCCGGAGAGAGAGCGCCGAGACGTATTCCAGGAGGAGACCGGAGACCACGTCCGTGACGGGCGCGCCATCGCCGCGGGCGCCGGCGTTGACGTGTTCGTACTCGATGTCCCCATACAGCGTGGGCACCATCCTCCCCTGCAGCTCGTGCAGGCGTGCGTACGCGGCGCGCTCCGCGTCGAACGTCCGCTGCGCGACATGGCAGAGGTACGCCTCGAACTCGCCGTCCGAGACCTCCTTGTCCCAGAAGAAGGTTGGGCTATTGAAGTCGCCGAGTGCTGCAGACCCGGTGGAGACGTCGTTGAGATATTGCCGATATTCCTGCTCCTTGTCGAGCGACCACGGCTTGCCTTCGTCGAAGTCGGTGCGGATGTTGGTGAAGCAGCGCCGATCGTACAGTTTGAGAATGGCGGTTGAAGGAAGGGGGAACCCGTTTTCCAAAGATATTGAGACAAGGAGGACGGGGGACATGGTGAACGGACGATATGCCTTTACAATCTTGCAAGCGATGGAGGTCCTGTCCGTGGAAGATGAGCCGACATCTTTCAGGGAGAGTAGTAGCTCCATCCCCTCGACGTATTCAGGAAAGATATCCCTGAGAGTTGAGTTAGTAAAGAGATAATGAGAGGGCATACCCGTCAGTTCAACGTACGACTGAGCTGCTTCAGGAGCCATAGCTGCTGAGGGTAAATACTAGTAAGTACTGTGGTGGACGTGGTGACCCTGCTATTATGAAAAGTATCCCGCATATCGATCGACAAGTACGTACGTACTACTACACGGCCGTTTGTAGAACTCTTTTATTCAGGAATAAGAAGCAGTCATTCTATGAGTGTGGCGATTACTGTACGCTGAGTTTAAACATCGGCAATTACCGAGGCGGTGTGGCGCCACTAACTGACACTTCGGTGTGGCAATGGAGCGTGCTCCTGCCTTGTTCTACCTCCTGGTTTCTATCCTCCTGGCAACTGGATCTTCTTTCATTAACTTCTTGTTATACCAGGTTATAGATACTTGACTGTACTTTCTTCGCCCCCGAGGGGGCGAGTCGAGGTACCCGGAACGCCACGCGTGTCGAATACAGCCAGGTAAGTAAGTTACCCAACCGATACCTTCCGCTGGAAATCGCGACTGGAAAAATCCCGTAGCTGCATTCCGTTGAATCTCGAGCGCTCGGCACTCGGTGCTATACGTCCTCACTCGACCGGATTATCCTCCAGTTTCCCCGATTGCAATTGGTTCTGTGGAGTACCGTCTCTCGAGCGCGGCACTATATCTACCAACTGCCATGGGATGACACCTATAGTGTAGGGTAGGCCTGGGGTGCGCAACTCTCTTGCTTCTGACGCCCGGGGTCTCTTCTTTCTGCTCTCCACACAACTTGAGGATGGCCCGAGCGAATCTGAAGGACCCAGTTCCGACGTATTTCCAGTCAAGTACGAACCCCTGCCTGCCGACTGCCGATCACTCAAGCTGTCCGGGTCTTTCCTCTTCCACGGCTCGACGTTTTCCTGCGCGTCTCACCGGCGGATTTGACAGTTCTTGATCGATGTCCCCACTCCACGGAAGAAAGGGGCGGGTCCACGTTATCCGAGTCCGACCGCCTCGTTGCGGAGGCACATACCCTGGAGAGCGTGGACCCCCTTGCTTTGCTGCTTGTGTGCCCGCACGCTCGCCCTGCATCCACCACCGATTCCTCTCACCCTCTAGCACGCCTACCTTGGATGGAAGGGCCACGCGGCTGCCTCGCACCTTCGCGGGAGGGTGCCATCGCCTCGAATCCGATCAAGAACATTGGACTAGCATTGTCGATGTTATATATGCGCGGGGGTCGAGTACTTACTCGTATGCGGTATCCAACCGCCAGCTCCCCCCCCCCCCCCACCATGACACTGACCCGAGCGCTCGGTCCTCTGCCATAGGCATCCAGCCCCGGCACGCGCTCTTGCCGAACGGACGGCCCAGTTTCTCCGATTGGCTCGCGCGGATCACTTCTACCACGGGACTACATACAACACCGGGACTCTCTGGCTGCAATCACCTCTCCCCCTCGCGCGTCTCCCGTCTCCCGTCTGCCGTCTCCTGTACCTTCTCCGCCTCCGCCTGGGAGAACTCGGACGCTCAATCCGCCTCACTCACTCACTCACTCACTCACTCACTCACAAGCACGCATGCCAGCTGCCGACCACTCCGGATCCCTGTCGCCCACAACATCCGTCCCGCCACCAACCCGCGACGTCTTCGCTCGTCCATCTAATATATAATATATATCACACGCGTAAATGCCCCGGCCGGGTGCCAGGACTGGGATCGTTCCTGCCACGCCCATTTCGGAACGCCTGCCTGCCGTCCCCTGCCGTCCCTACAAACCCACTCGCCCGCCAGTGTCGAGGCTGCTCGTCTCCGCGGCTGTCCTCCGTATACGTGTGGTCCCAGCATTCCAGGACCCGGGTTCGGAATGCCGCGCCGGTTTGCTGGTATCAATATACAATACATCTTCGCAGTGGCTGCATGACATTACCATTACCCTACTTCTTCCGGCGTTCGCGGGGGGGCAGCGTGAACGTGAATAAGTACTGCACGGGAAGTTGGGAACTTGGTGTTCGAGGCGGGGCTGGATAGATGGACACAAAAGGCCGCGAACCACTGAGAGTTGCGTGTGGCGAGATACATCCTGTGCGCGTAGGCGTAGTTCGCAATGTACAGCGTAGAATCCATCCATCTACACGTCTCGTTACACGACGCTCTCCAGCGGGACGCGCACCTCGACCACGCCCAGCTCGAGCACGGGCACCTCTCCTCCCCCTCCTTCCGCATGTCCCTCCCCCCCGATCTCCCCTCCTGGCCCGCAGCCCACCTCAGATACATCCACGCGCGCCTTGCCCTTCAGCTCCGCGGACAGCGTCGCCGTCGACAGCGGTCGGTGGTGCAGCGCGGGGGCGGGCATGGCGACGAGGACGGCGACGCGCAACGGCTGGGGCGTGATCTGTGCTTGGGGGGAGGCGGGCGCGGGCGCGGGCGCGGGCGCGGGGGGGCGGGGACGCCCGCGCCGGGTGCAGATGGCTGTGTCATCTCTACGTCTGTCGTCGTGGGGCGTGCGCGCGGGTGGCGGAGGCGCTCGAGGAGCGTGCGCGGCGCGGGCGCGGGAGGGGTTGGGCGGGGGCGGGGGCGGGGGCGGGGCGGCGCGAGACGCAGAGACGGGCTGTATGCACGTCGGTGATAAGATAAACGGTGCCAGGGAACGAGTGGACGACGCACCAGCATCCCCTCCCACCCGCCCTTCCCCTTCTCGCCGGCCATCCCGTCGCGCGCGCGGTCCTGCCCGACATACACCTCGTAGAGCACCGGCTTGGGGCCGGGCTCCGCGGCGGCGCGGGCGACGGCCCTGCGGCCGCCGCCGGGCGGGGGCGGGAAGACGCCGGGGACGTAGGTGCCGGCGAGGATGGCCTGGTGGACGAGGCGGCGGTGGCGCTGGCGGAGGACGAGGGAGCGGAAGACGATGGCGGCGGAGATGGAGAGGAGGAGGATGAGGGTGGCTGTGGAGGAGACGATGACGGGCGCGGGGGAGGCGGCGGGGGCGATGTCGAGCGTGGACGGGGAGGATTGCATGGTTCAGGTCAGGTGCGGAGAGGAGGGAAGAGAGAGGGGCGTGCCTAGGAAGGTGTAGACTGGGCCGGGCGGGCGGAGTGAGGGTGAGTACAGGCGGGCGGGGAGAGGACATACGGTACAGACTGGACGAGGACGCGACGGTGGGCGCGCCGGAGGAGCCGGAGGAGACGACCGTCGTCGCGGTGGGGCGCGCGCTGGAGGACGGGGACGAGGACGAGGACATGGTTTAAGAGTGCGTTGGCCCCGCGTTATGTTATGCGCAGGGCGCGCTCCTTGTTCGGCGAATCCGTGGCAGCGCTCCCACTCTGGTGCGAAGGTCGTGTTTATCAGCCATCGTGCGTGTAATCCCGTGCGACACACCCGGACGCGGGTACGCTCGGCCCGCCCTTCGTGATCGTAGCGCGATAACGCCGGGACGTCATCGCCTTGTCCGAGTCGTCACCGCGATCGCCCCGATCGCGACCTGTCAAACTGCCTATGAACGCGATCGACGACGCGCTGGTGTTGCCCGAGTACGCGAGTGAAGACAAGTTAGGTGTCCGGGTATACACAAGTATCATACATCATCCTTTCCTTCCCTCCGCATCCCCCTCCTGCCTCTCCTCCCGTCCCTCCCTGCGTGCCAGACAGCGTCAGCATCCGCACCCACACAGCAAGGAAAAAAGGAAGCACTCACATCTCCTTCGCGCGCCCCTTCTCCTTCAGCTTCCCGCTGCAAACCACCGTCCCGAGCCCCTTCTCCATCTTGCCCCCCAGTCCGTGCTTCGCGCCCTTCTCGTGCGCGTGGTCGACCGCGTGCTGCCCGCCCTTGTTCGCCGCGCCCTGCGCCGCCTGCGTGCATGCGTCAGTTAGTCTATCCGTGGCCAGGCCCATCGGGGGAGGGGGGGGACGTACGGAGACGCCGACGGTCGTCCCGATCGATGCCGCGGTTGCTGTTGCTGCCATGATCTTATTGCCTCGCGTGGGTTTAGGCAGGCAGGGTGTAGTGATACGTGCAAAGGCTCGGTGCGATTTGTAAAGTGCGTGAACCCCCTCCGCCGCTTTTTATCCCGCACGAAGGGTATGACGCAATCACCACTCGCGCCCGCTGGCGGTGAGTAACGCCAGCGTTGGTGCATCAGAGAAGGGTGGCGAGGTGCTTGGCGACCGTGGCGCTGGGATTAGAGCGTATTTGCAAGGCCCAAAGTACGACCTTTGATCCAAAATTTGGAGCTGCTGATCCAGAGGATTTAGCCGAGGGTCGCCTACCTAAACCGGTAGCCCTTGCTCCACCCGTGCCGCGAAGTCATCTATAAAACTCATATTTCTCGCTCACTCAGCTTCATTTTTGTTCAACAAACATCTACGGATACCTACGATACGCCTTGTACAACTTTTGCGGTAGTTAGACACGATTTAGAGAAAACCGAAAATCAACCGTACTTCGCTGAGAGAGCGTGCCGCGCTGATCCGTGAGTCCTTCAGAAAAGTGGAGCGCCTCTCTCCGCAAACTTTTGGGCCTTGCAAATACGCTCTATTCGCTTCAAGAGTGGCTGGTTGGCAAGTAAGTAGCCTGCTTAGTGAGTAGCCAGGAAGCGGGGAGACGTCACCGGCCTTGGCGGCACGCACACAAGTGCGAGTGGTGGTGATGGAGCGCCGGACCCGTTTCCGGCGGAGAGTCTGCGGTCACGACTCACGTGTACTCGAGCCCTACAACAGCCAATTGCAAGCTATCCATAATCCAAGTCTGTACGCCCAGTACCCAGCTAACATACGTACGGGTCGCAAGCAACCACGTATATAACAAGTACCCTAAGTCGACTAGTACTACCGGCCGCGTATTGTACTGTGCTGGCCCATCCAGAACACTCTTAGCTACGCCTCATGCCAATGAACACAAACAAGATCCACGCTCCCTGGGCCCAGGCCAGCCGATGCAAGTCCACTTATGTTTGCAACTTGCAGGATTCAGAAGATCTCGAGAACACGATTGACCGTCAAGGACTCGGAGCGTGCTACTATCTACCAAGGCTCGGGCACGTACTATCATTTGGGTAGTTTTGCAAAATTTGCAAAACTACCGCAGCCCCTAGAGAGAGCTCTATACCAGATAAAAAAATTCAGAGACTTTTTAGGCATGTAGATATAGACTAGTAGATACCCTCTGTCAAGTTGGTTTAGGGAAATATCGAGTGGTCATGGAGAGGGAGGAAGAGGAGGATGTTTGCAACCGCCTACAGACCGTGTGAAACCTAGATCTGGTACTCATTCCATGGTTTTTTGCCGGGATTTTGTTTGGACTATACTGGTGTACCATACATTGAGCTACTCAAGCAGCCCGATTGTGAAGAGATTGAGGATGTAGCTATAGCGATGCTGTTTTGCAAAACTTCGAGAGGCGGATCGTGACAAAAACGTGATGGATCTCGCGGGGATGTCACGCGTGACAAACTTTTGCAAAACCCCCTGCACACGCCGGCATCTGTCCAGCATCCTCTACACCACGTATTAAAGTACAAAAAAATCACAGTTGGGTACATAGAAGGGTGCTACACAATGCCATGAAAAAGCTCTGACGCAAGAGCCAGCGAACTGAGCACAACACGTCGATTTACAGAGAGTTTTGCAAAACTACCCAAATGATAGTACTTGCCAGAGCGGGGAGACAGGGAGACGGCGACCAAGCGGAGGACCCCTGAAAATACCGATAGATGCCGGTGCCAGTCCGGACAAAAAAAGCGCCTTGGGCGAGGGACGCCGGTGCCAGTCCGGACGTAAGTAGGGGTCTCAGCCGGCCAACCCGGTTTTTTAGTCCGGACACCAACGGCACCCCAGCAGTGAGGCCGGTTGTAGTCCGGACATGGTCAGCAGCCCGCCACTTCGTCGCGACTAGTACACTATCATGACCCGGTATGGTATTTCTCACCGACTAAGGATAGACATGCCTCCCCTGTAGTCGTGAACCCCTTATTTGCACGGAATTATACAGTTTTTAATATCACGCTGAAATCCAATATCGCGGCGGTATCGTATCTTGCCGTCCAGGGCTACGAAGCCATGAATGGGCGGGTATTTCGCGCTGTCTCTCAGACCCTGGCAATGCTCACAGCCATTTGCAGATCGATGGGCCCACTTTTTGAAAATCATTTACAGTTGGACCACGTCGGACAAGCAATTTCAAGTCCCCGAGAGACAGAAATCAGACCACCTGGACTTCTCTACCTTCTTCTGACGTCCCTGGCACCCACTCCGACCCACTCCGACTATACGTGGTTTTCTGAATTGATGGTCTATCGATCTGCAAGCAGCTGCAATGCCTGCTGAATCACTCATTTGCGACTGTAAGGCCGTAGCAGTCAACTTCCTGTTTGGGTTCGCGCGGCAAGATGCGAATCACGGTACTGCGGCAAGTGCCGGATGCTAATGGATCTTAACATACAGTTTGCGTGACAAGTATTGCTGCCGTAGTCCAGCAGCTATCTTGTGGTGGCGCTTTAACGATGTTTGAGTGTTCGACTCTCGCTGGAGCATATATTTTTCATCTTTATATTCTTTATTTCCGTACCGTCTTCGTATTCAACATTGCACGGCAAGGGGGCAGTTAAGGTTTGGGTTAGGTTTTGGGTTAGGTCAGGTTTAGGGGGGTCCGGGGGGGCACCCCCCCGGTTGGTTAGGGTGTGGGTTAGGGTGCGGGTTACAGAACATCTTCAAGGGGGGGGGTCCGGGGGGGAACGCTGATAAGCCTCGGGATCGTCTGACCCCCGAAAATGCGGACTCAGTGCATCGTACAAGCCCTCCGGAGCTTATTCGACACAGCGCTCACACACCTCTAGGCTTCTATGGGCTCTAAAGACTTGCTCTGTTTTTAGCTCCGGACTTCCTAACATCCTTGAGGCGTACACGGACCCATTCCACAATTTATCTCCGCAAACAGGAGCTCCGGAGCGACTTAACCAATGCAACGTCTAGATGAATTAGCTCCGGGGCCCGCGGGAACTTCTATCGAGGGGCATCGTCCTAATGCCCACCCTCCAGCACTCACTCCCCCTCATTTCCGTCAAGATTCCGAAGGTGCGGATGTATATGAGTCACCATGAGGTCAGCATCAGTCAGCAAGCGGCCGGAGGTAATTAGCACGTGACCGGCGCGTCGCACGGAGTGATGGGACCGCTTGGATCAGGTGGCGGAGCATCGAGGCGACCTCTAGGGGCTGGGACGAGCAAGTGGGAGTGCAAGAGAGTCGTATGGTGTATGGTATAGCGGAGGAAAGTGCTGAGCAATCCTGTGGGTAGCGGCGTTTATTTGTTATTTATCTCCGGACGGTCGCAAAGCCATTCCCGTAGTATAAATTGTACAAAGTAGCATACAGAAAAACAAGTTTTTCGACTTCACCATCTCAGAGAATTAACGTTACGATCTCAGCGACCCGAGAAGTTCGAAAGCGTCGAACTTAGCGACTTATAACCGATCCTAGCTTTGCCAATAGGCCTGACTCGTCGAGAGAAATATCTCCGCCATCGATTTAACTAGTTCTGGTGAGGTTCACATAGCGAAACAAAATTGAGCAACTCTTTCTAGCGCCTTCTACTCCCGTGAGCCCGGACCTACACTCGGTTCCGTGGTTTGCGACTTTGTTTGCGACTTTCCGGAGATAAATACTCCGGAGCGTCCCTTAGTGTTTGTTTCAGGCGTCAAGGTTTTTGTTTTATTTTTCTAGGTCTTCCTACGGACTACCCTACGGCGTCTTACTCCTCCTTTCCCCCTTGAACTATTAAATACCCTTCAGTTGTCTCAGACCGCCTTCACCCATATCACGGGGTTTAGGTTTATTTCTTTTGGTCCTTGGTGATTGTTGTGTGTCAGTGCATATCAACGCCCCGGTTGGTTAGGGTTTGGGTTATACAGGATGTATACTGTAGTAATTTCCCGTTCAATTTACTATATCTACCAAGCACTTGTACACTGTGGAAGCCATCACCAGCATCGCTGAGTCGCTGACGACAAGTTTCTCGCGCCTACCCAATAAGGAAGTTGACTGCTACGGCTTTACATCCCTCATTTGCCTGCCACATCTTGCCTTTGCATGCTGGAGATCTCAAGCCCGAAGGCTCTTCCGTTATCTATTGAACTTTCTACCTCAGGCTATGCACATTTCAGGTTTTCATACATACACCCTAGTATCTAGTGTCTAGAATGATTTGTGGACTACAATGGGTGATTTTTGCTGTTTCCTAGAGGCCGGGGCAATAGTCCGGACATGGATCCGACCTTGGCCGATGCCGGTATTTTATCCGGACATAAAGGCGGGGGGCCGCCAAAAAAAGTCCGGACATGACAAAATCAAGTCCTGCACCGGCATCTATCGGTATTTTCAGGGGTCCTCCAAGCGGGCGCGACGGGCGCACTGCCGGTCATCTGGATGACCGTGCAATCCTGGCGAATGTCGCCCGATAGATTAATATTGGGGGCGATGCCTGCCTGCCGCCGTGAAAGCTCGGCTACAACTTGGGAACGAGGACGAGATGAGGCGGCGGGGATGATGCGGCTGGAGAGATGTACTAGTAGTGGAGGGACTAACGATGTAATCCTGGATGATCGCCAGTAGTCACGGATTCTCGCCTCCTTTTCCGAGGCAAGGCAGAGCTATGTGAGCAGCCGTGGAATATCTGTGTGGGGGCCCTCTGAGATAGCGGCTCACTATCCCGTTCTCGAGCGAATCCACATCGGCGAAGTTAATGTTGATGATTTGTTGATCCTGGCTCACCTTCATACGAGTCGACCTTCTTTCATACCCCATCCCCGCCTAACCAGCCTGCATGTGTCATTCAGTTGCTTGAGCCCCGAAGAAATGGGTAGGCTTGTCGATCTCCTGGTGCAGATATTCCCGACCTTGGAGGACGTCTTCATAGCCTACCCGAAAGGTCTTCAGAGAAAGGTGGAGGAACGTCATGCAACAATCAGGGGCAGACCATTTATGGGCGCCCAAGGCCACACGCTGAGAGTGCTTCAGAATTAGAGATAGGGCGATAATGGGTGCTTCAGATGTGCTTCTAACATGCTGCTGGCGACATGGTGTAGAGGGGAAGGTTCTTTATTCCGGGATCAAATTCAGATATTACTGGTTCGGGACATTCATTCTTTTACCTTTGGCAGGCGGCTGTAGACTTCCCTTGAACTCTGCTTGATAACTTCCAGAAACCTGTAGGGGTGTGTTACTGTACGTACCAGTCCTCCCGGGAGTCCGCCGGGAGTCCCGTGACTCCCGTCGCGTTCATCGCGTCACGGCCGCGACATGTCACAGCGGTGACGACTCGCGTTTATCATCTGACACCGGAGCGCTTCACCGACATAAACCTGGTAGAAACCCACCGCAAGGAATGTCAGAGTACGTGTACTCCATGAGTATGGCATGGTGTATCGCTTATAGCAGATTATAACTTAGAGTGTCCTCTTCTCAAGATGAAATGACGCTGGCAGCCCGACGAGATATCGAGGAACAGATCGCCCAGCGACATGGAGAAATCATCGACTTGAAGCGTCGGCTGAACACGCTCGTGCTCGTTGCGCGTCTGCCGCCTGAGCTGCTTGCCGAAGTATTCATCGCCTACGCTGAATTGAGCACCAGTCAACATGTAGATCAGTACCATGGGTACACTGTCCACCAGTACCGTTCTCGTTTCCGCATCGCTCAAGTCTGCCACCACTGGCGCGAAGTCGCTCTCCAAAACCCCCGGCTCTGGGCAGATATTTCCCTCGTCAGGCTGCCATGCGTGAAGGAGATGTTGGCTCGGTCGAAAGAGGCGCCCCTGACGATTAGGGGCAGTATGGATGACTCCCTGGAGGGCAGGGATCTATTTCGATGCTTTATTGGTGAGCTGCACCGCGTAAGACACCTCAATCTTACCGTGCAAACACACATCTTGCGACAATTTCATCGCTCGGAACTAACGCACATGCCCCTCTTACGATCCTTGAAATTGAGCGCATCGTACGGGGAGAGTCCGCGGAGCGCCGAGCCGCTGCCGTTCATCTCGACTCTCGCGCCTACACAGCTTCGCGAGCTCGATGTGACTGGATATCCGTTGGACTCCTTTCGAATGTTCATTCTCCCGTCCCTCACCAGCCTGTCTTGGTCTGGACATTCGATCAAATCGACGGTTTCCACCGTCCTCGCCTTGCTCCGTGATACTCCGCTTCTCTGCTCACTCGCGCTATCCAACTCGCCCTCAATTTCTGGAGAGGATCTCCTGCTCCACATCTCAGAACGTCACGTCGACCTTCCTCATTTGCAACGTCTGTATATTGACTGCGACGTTGTTCCTTGTGCGGAGTTCGTAGCTCATACATCATTTCCGGTGGAGGCTGCGATTCACTTGAAGGTGGACGGCTTGTTGAACGAAACTCAGCCTCAAGCGGTGGAAGCCATAGCCTCTGTCATCGACAGAATGACGGACGCGCAGCCTCTCCGCACTCTCCTCATAAAACGTGTACACACATACGGTCGGGCGCTGGAATTTAAAGGATGGACCCACGTACTTCCTCACGAATCAGATTCGCACCAGCCCTCGCCGAAAGTACAACTGACGGCGTTGGATGGAGGGATTGTCGCCCAGTCAATCATGGCGAAACTAGGAAGACGCTTACCGCTCTCCGACGTGGAGTATCTCCAACTTGAAGATATACCCGGCTTCGAAGCATGGAAAACATCGTTCGGGCACATGTCGAAGGTGACCAAACTGCGGGTCAACGGGTTGGCGGCCGATTTTCTCTCTACTGCGCTGCACTTCCGCAAGTCCAAGAAAAAGAATCCTGGGAGTCAGAACAGGGACTTGCGAGACGTCAAAGATAACGACCCGGACGTCCGCCTGTTTCCTCGACTACAGTGTCTTCAATTGGAAGAAGTGCGATTTTACGAGATCTACGAGGAGCCTACGGACGAGGATGTCATAGATAACATCGAGGCGGCGCTAGCGTCCAGGAAGGTCAGGCGTCGCAAGTTCCAACACCTCGACATTCGAAGAGCTATCAACTTCGGCAAGGACGAATTAGCACGCCTACAGCGAGTTGTCAAGACGCTTACCTGGGACGGAGAGGTAAGTATAGAGGACGTCGACGAAGACGAAGATGAAGAATATTACGGCGAGGAGAATGATTATTACTCTATAGGGATGGGTGGTTTCTGGTCTGACGATTTTGACGAGGATCCGTACTATTTTGACTGAAGCCACTAGCTACTGGTGAGAGCGAGTACGGACGTATCTTGAACCAATCGTTGCTGGAGCTGGCCGTTTTGTACTTATATGGAACCACCGATCGTAAGTGTGGGAGTTGTGGCAAAGAAGCGTGGTACCCGCATGGTCGGCGCGTCGATGGCGGCGGGTGGCTGATCACATATCTCATCCTCGCCCTCCAGTCCGTTCCCTCGTAAAATCACTACTTTTACCACCTTTCGGGTTTCTGCACAACGCTACTACTAGTGAACGGTCTGAGCATCGCCGCCGTGGGTTGGCACGTGATCCTTATCGTACTGAAGCAAAAATAGCTCGCCATCACTGCGTCCGTCCACGCGTACGGTGACAAACCGCGTAGTATTTAACGACGACTGCCACGAATTCTCGTTCTTGACCCGCTTCCAGGACTGCATCCTGAAGCAGAGCAGTCATGGGCACGAGCTTCTGTGACGGCTCGAACGCGTTTGACCTGCGGGAGGCTTGCGTACGCCAGTTTTGGAGTGCGGTGCTTCCAGCCGCATTCGTTTTCCTGCTATGCCTTGGATATGTGCCGACGCCAGCGGCTCTGAAGAAGCTGCTGTCGCTCGTCAAAGCACCCTTCTCCGAGTTCATTACTCTAGAAGAAGCTGAAGCCTTAGACGCGTCACTCGAACCTGAAACGGTCCAGAGCTCCGACAAACCTGTACCGCTCTGGCGGACAGTCGTCTTGTCATTCATAGCTTTACTGCAGAGCCTTGTCTGGCTCGGTATTGGATCGTACAGACTCTTCGCCGGTGTCGACAGTAACCCCTGGACGGCGGGCCAACCGATCCTTATATCGTTTTCCTGGTTCTACGCGTCTTTGGTTCCTGTTCTCCGCCCAACGGCCACACCACCATGGGACTTACTTGTTCTATACTCGATTCACTTTGTAGTCGGCATTGTCTCTCTCGGCGCAGTCCTGTACAACCATAACGTGTACCTGGTCCCGCTCCCGCACCCCCTAATTTTCACGGCCATGATCGCCGACCTGGTGGGAATTGTGGTTCTGCTGGTCGTGGTCTTGCAGATGCCCATGGCGATCCCGAGCAAGCAGGTCAAGAAGGAGGACATCGGCAAGTCGGTCTCGCCTGAGGACTATACGTCGCTCTGGGGATGGATCACGTTCAACTGGGTGTGGCCGCTCATCAAGCGTGGAACGCACGAGACACTTAATGAAGGCGACGTATGGAATCTAAGCCCCACGATGCAGTCGCGGCCCATCTTTGTCAAGTTCAGTACGCTCAAGGGGTCTCTGCTCTGGCGGATTTGGAAGGCCAACTCGAAGGATATTCTGCTCGACTTCATTGGCACGTACGCGAGCATTGTGTGCAACTACCTCGGCCCCTTCTTCCTGAAGAAAATCTTGGATGCGATCCAGGATGGATCGAAAGAACGCATGCAACAGGCGTACATCTATGCCTTGCTGGCATTTTTATCGCAGGTTCTCAAAGCCGAAGCGGATGTGCAGCATCTTTGGTTTGGTAGGAGAGCAGCAACCCGGGCCAGAAGTGAGCTTATGGCCGCTATTTACGCCAAGGCACTGAAAAGGAAGGATTTCTCGGGCATTGTCGACAAGGATAAAGCGAAAGGAACGGGAGAGAAGTCGAAAGAAGAGCAGAGGAAAGAGAAGGCCAAGGAGGACGATCCCAAGGCAGGCGCTGACACCGGTAAAATCGTGAATTTAATGGCCGGTGACTCCAATAGGGTGCGTTAGGTCTTAAACCACGGCAATGTTCCACTCATACCCTGCGGACTCACAGGTTGCCATGCTGATTTCTGGGATGTACTTCATATATGGAGGTGAGGAACGATACCCCGGTTACTACCTGCTCAAGGACTAAGGCATCATCTAGCGCCATTCGAGATTGTCATCGCCAGCATCTTTTTGTATCAGTAAGCCTAATCATGCCTCTGATGTCAGAACATGGGTCGCTTAAAGCCTGAATAGGCTTCTTGGGTTATCGGCATTTGCTGGTTTCGTCGTATTGTTGGCGGGTTGGCCGCTCAATAGCTTCATCGCACGTCGAGCCATTCGGATCCAGAAAGGTCTCCTGGCCGCCAGAGATAAGAGAATGGGCGTGCTGAATGAACTCATCGGGGCCGTCAAGTTCATCAAGTTCTTTGCTTGGGAAGAGAGGTGGATTGATCGCGCCATGGATGCCAGGCAGAAAGAGATACAGTGGATGGTGAAAGGTCCGCCAATACACTCGTCCCTCAGACGCCTCAACGACCTAATGATTCTGCGTAGCCCGGATTAACTCCGTTATGTTCTCCTTGCTTTGGACGTGCGCACCCATCCTGGTGTCGCTCATCTCCTTCTTCACCTATGTCATGCTCGGAAAGGAGCTAACTGTATCGATAGCCTTTACCGTGGGTTTTATTCCAGAAGCTCATTATGACGTGGCGACCTGATTGCTGTACCTTGCATAGTCTCTGTCGTTGTTCGGCATGATCAGGTAATAGCTCACGTACACACAGTTTTCCTCGTTAATCAATTTCTCGACAGGCAACCTCTCAATATCATTCCTGCTTGGATTGTCCAAATTCTTCAGGTGAGTATATCGAACAGGCTGCAATGGTGAGACTATTAATATCTTCCTCGATTAGACGCGAATAGCTATCAAACGGATTGAGACTTTCTTAAACGAGGACGAAGTGAGCGACCAGGTCTCCTCGCTCAAGAAGTCGGGGCGTGCCACTTCCTCCGACCTAGAGGAAGGCTTTGGAATAGTGGACGGAACTTTCAAGTGGAATGAGATTGAGCAGGAGTCGGAAAAGGACAAGGACAACGGTAAAGGTAAAAAGAAGGACGCAGGCACGAATGGAAGTTCTCCGGCGGAAGAAGTCCTTCCTCCTGATGTTCCTAGCGAAATTGCTGCCGCCAATGATCACCGGTTCGAGCTGAAAGATATTAACGTTATGTTCCCCGAGGGGAAGCTGAGCTTGATCACCGGGCCCACGGCCAGTGGAAAGACAGCCTTACTTGTGAGTGGGCCTATTTCCCAGTGTGATGTCTGTCACATCTGCTCTCTAGATGGCCCTCCTCGGAGAAATGACCGTACTCTCCGGTCGCATTCTTATGTCAAAGAACCCTTCTCGGATAGACGAAAATGGACTCATGCATTCCATATCATATGCCGCTCAGTCACCGTGGTTACGCCATCAGTCCATCCGCGACAATATTCTGTTTGGGTATCCATTCGAGGAGAAGAGATATGAAGAGGTCATAGATGCTTGTGCTTTGAGGCCCGATTTAGAGATCTTGGAAGACGGCGACTCGACAGAAATCGGCGCAAGAGGAGTGAGCTTGTCGGGCGGACAGAAGGCTCGGTAAGGTGATCGGCGAAGATTAACCGCTTAAATTACTGACCACCAATAGGGTTGCGCTTGCCCGTGCGGTCTATGCGAGGACGAAGTATGTTTTATTAGATGATCCCCTTAGTGCAGTGGTAGGTCTCATCCCCATTGATGTCAGAGTTTCCCGTCAATTACAACCGATGCTTGACAGGATAGTCACACTTCCCGACTTCTATTCGAGAAGCTCCTCAAAGGCCCTTTACTCCAAAACCGTACGGTGGTTTGTATTCTGCCACATTACATGCGACTTGGTTCAATACTGATCGACATGTGTATAGATCCTTGTCACTCATCATGTCGAACTCGTGTTGCCGGGTGCTAATTACATAGTTCGCATGCTGGACGGCCGCGTTGATACTCAAGGGAAGGTGGATGAGCTTCGTGAACGTGGCCTGCTAGACGACATTGCTTATGACTCCACTGCTGATCAAAACGCAAAAGAAGCCGAGAGCGTAAACGAGAAGACTGAAGAAGAACTGGCGGCCGAGGTAGGGGATGAAGATGCCCATAAAGATGCTACAAATGGGTCGGCGGAGCACAAGAAACCCAGAAAATTGATTAAGGACGAGCACAGGGAAACTGGTGGAGTCAAATGGTCCATTTACAAGACTTACTTGAAAGCCTCGTGCGTATGCCATGGTTACTGGTCTTTTCTTACTCAATCGAAGGCTCCAGTTCGTATTGGACTTGGACCATCTTGTGCATACTAATTGTACTGAGCCAGGTAGGTTGTGCACACTCTGAGAGGTCGCTGCTGCTGAAACACTTTCCCGACAGATCATGGGCGTTACTGAGAAAGTGTGGATCAAAGTAAAGTCATATCGCTCCTCACCTTTTTGACCGGTCGCTCAGTCCGGAAATGCAGTTCTGGGGTGAAGCCTATGGCGAAAGTGACACTAACCCATCAACACCGTATCTGCACACTTCGTTTGCATCGGCAGAGCATGAAATCGTCTTGGATAACCCTCTTTTCATGCACCATGCGCAGACTGCCTTCCAGTGGATGCAGGGACCATTTACTCCCTCTTACGGCCTTCCCAGAGCTCAGGACCACCCCTTATTTTACGTCGGGATCTACGCTGCTATCGGGCTGGGTGCTGCGACAATCAATATCGCGTCTATCATCACACAGATTACCGGCGCTTTGAGAGCCTCTCGTCTCCTGTTCCGACAGCTGTTGGTTGCGGTAGTGCGCGCCACAATGAGATGGCACGATGTCACGCCACAAGGTGATACCCCTCATTTTTCGTTCCAATCCCATCACTGAGAGGTGACTGATCCAGGGCGCATGCTTAATCGCTTCAGCAAGGTGCGACCGGCGGAATCCTGTCTCATCCATCCATGACTAATGAATGCATCCCAGGATATTGAGACGGTGGATACGTCACTTTCGGGCTCTCTTCAAGCTGTCAATTCCTCCCTAGCAAACTTCTTTGCCTCGGTGATCACGGTGACGTGAGTTTTATCTCGCTATGTTGCGTCGGCCATGCGTGTTGATTCGAGGATGTAGCGTGATCTTCCCACTCTTCCTGCTCCCCGCCTCGATCATTGGGCTTGTTTATCGCTACCTCGCAATCGGCTACTTGAACACTGGCCGAGATCTGCGGCGCATGGAGTCTAATAGTCGTTCGCCTATCTTTGCAGGATTCGGTGAATTATTGGAAGGTATCGTGACTGTCCGTGCATTTTCAGCCGAGCAGCGTTTCCTGGACGAATTACATGGAAAGATCGATCTCACTACTAAGGTTAGTTTCTAATGGGAACACGCTCTTCTCGGCCTCATGGGATTCGTTCGTCAGATGTGGTATTCTTTCTGGATGACAAATCGGTGGTTATTGCTCAATTTCGATATTCTTGGAGCCGGCGCAGTTCTGGTCACGTCCCTGTTTTCATTATCCGGGCTGGTGTCGGCGGGTACTGCTGGTCTGTGTATCACGTCCGCAATGAATTTTACGACCAGTATCTATTGGGCTTGTCGATTCTGGACCGCCTTGGAGCTTGATCTCAAGTAAGTTGCTATGCATGCTGGTTGATGCCCATACTAATCTTCGTAGCTCTGTGGAACGTGTCGTGGAATATCTCGATCTCCCCCAAGAGCCCCCTGCGGTCATCGAGTCGAACCGGCCCCCCGCTTACTGGCCTTCTAGCTCTACCCAAGCGGCGCTTATATCCGTCGAGGACCTTGTGATCAAGTATTCACCGGAATTGCCGCCTGTACTCCATGGTGTTTCGTTTCAGCTTCGACCCCGCGAGAGAGTTGGACTGTTAGGTCGCACAGGCAGTGGAAAGTCCACGTTGGCCATGAGTATCCTTCGATTTGTGCGTATCGTTAGCATATTTAGACCACCTCATTAAATGATCTCTAGGTCGATCCTACAAGTGGGCGCATAGTCATCGATGGGATAGATATATCTACCATCGGAGTCCACGATCTACGCTCCCGCATAGTCAGTAACTTGCCTACTCAGTGCGTTGCTATACGGCTAACGCCCGAGTTTCTGGCTAGACGTTCATACCTCAGGATGCCACATTATTCTCGGGTACCTTGCGCGACAACCTGGATCCATTCAGTAAACTGTCCTTAGCTTTCATTGTGCTCTCCTTACTCACACAAGCCCAGATGAGCACTCAGATGAGGAGTGCCTTGACGTGCTCTATCGGGTCCGGTTGCTGTCAGAGTCGGCTTATGAGTCGCAGCGGACTTCCCGCCAGGCATCGAGAGCCCCCTCCATCCGCGGCGTGGAGCGCGAAACAACCGTCGCTTCCTCTGCAGCATCTGCCACGTCAACTGAAGTTGAAGCGAAGACCACCATTTCGTTGGACACGCAGATCTCTGCCGGTGGAACGAACTTCTCCCAAGGTCAAAGGTAGGGACTACATATCCCTCGCCTGTGATATCTGTTGACATGAGAATGTGTGGGGACAGGCAACTTGTTGCTTTGGCTCGGGCGTTGCTCCGACGGAGTGCTATCATTGTGTTAGATGAAGCCACCAGCAGCATCGACTTCGCGACTGATGCTAAAATACAAGAAACGATTCGGGAGGAATTCAATGACTCGCTTCTGCTCACAGGTACGGAATTCTGCCTATCTCTTACGAGGCATAGGCTAACCCCGCCTGCAGTGGCGCATCGTCTGAGGACTGTGATCGACTACGATCGCCTCATTGTGCTCGATAAGGGCCAGATCGCCGAGTTCGACACGCCGTACAACTTGATCCGAAAGGAGGACGGTATTTTCCGTCATATGTGTCTCAGAAGCGGGACTTTCGCCGAGCTAGAGGCTGTGGCTAAGTCAAAAGCTGAAGGGACTCTAGGCTCCAGGAGCGTTCCACAAACCTAGAGTATCTTCCTGCCCTGAATCTTCAATTTTCTGTATCTCCGCTCTCCACAACAGGCACTGACGAAAGGTGGGCATAGATTATTTACTGTCCCTCTTCATATGCTGCCTTGTCTGGGATGTTTCGTTGATCGTCATGATACTTATTCGTATACATTTCTTGGATCGCCTAGTTGTAGTTGGTCATGTACTTACATCATTACAGCCATTTGCAGATCGATGGGCCCACTTTTTGAAAATCATTTACAGTCGGACCACGTTGGACAAGCAATTTCAAGTCCCCGAGAGACAGAAATCAGACCATCTGGACTTCTCTACCTTCTTCCGACGTCCCTGGCACCCACTCCGACCCACTCCGACTATACGTGGTTTTCTGAATTGATGGTCTATCGATCTGCAAGCGGCTGTATTGGTAAAGGGATCATTACGCTCTGGAACGACTCATGAGCAGTCAGAGACTCAGAGCAGATCAGTAGTACTAAGCGGTATTGCCCGATATAAACTGCATGACGTTTTACCATGTCACGTCGGGACGAAGCATCCGCGAAGTTGAACGCCACGTCTGCGCACTGCGGATTGGTTTTCTCTCGAAAGCCGTTTACTGCGAGAAAACCACAGAATCATGGATATCCGATTTTAGAAGGCGCGCAGTGGGTATTACAACTGTCCATGAATTTCCAAAGTTTTCCTGTTCCGTAGCTTTTCATATTTACTACACTAACTTTCGACTCCAAGCGCTCATTAAGACGATTGTATAATGCCTAAGGTGGTAGAGGGACGTATACAATTCTAGAAGAACAGTCTGAGGTGTTTCTAAACGCCGCGGAACTTCTTGCTCCCGTGCCACGCGTCCCATTTGCGTCCCGTGGTACGCCAATTACCAATTGGCTAAGCATCAAGACGAACCAGTACTGCGTCGATGAGGGAGTTCTCATGGACGATTACTCACGTTACTGACGTTGAGCGATCATACGCTGCAACATCCCAGCAGTCCAGGTTGCCGCTTATAAGTGCGAGACATCTGTAAATGCCCTTCAACTAACAAGCTGACAACTTCAAGCACTCCTTACCTGTCGACCACAACACGATCGCCATCTAACATGTTGCCTCCTGGCGTGCCGTACTTGGTACGGACTGTGGCCAAGCTGTCGGCGGTACCGGTTTCCACCTTTTGCTTCATGGACTTTCTTCGACGCGCATTCGGAATAGAGACGCCGCTGTCGCTTACTCTATTCCTGGCATTCCTTAGTTTCCCGGTATGGACGATGATCGTCGTCTGCGTCCAGTCCTGGAATAAGCGCAGAGACGCGGAGAGGATGGGCGCAAGACTCGTACCTGTCTGGAACGGCAGGTGGCCTGGGAACGTAGACCATATAGTGAATCTCATTAAGCTGGTGAATTCCGGTTATCCCGGTGAGCACGGCCTACCGAGTACCCTGGGCCTCCGCGGAGGTGACTAATTACTCGCGATTATACAGGTGAATACTTTTTGAGGGCATGGCCCGAAGTCGGAAAAGTGTTCAATACTCGGGTGCTTTGGGAGGACATCATCCTGACGGTCGAACCTGATCATGTCAAGGTTATCTTGGCCACGGATTTTAACAGCTTCGTTAAAGGTAAGTATAGACGCGACAATCTCGTCAAGGCGTCGGAGCGTCTCTGGAATGTAGTCACCCAAGTTATTGACCACGTTGAGTAGGAGACAAACAGAAGTACAAGATGGAATCCCTCCTAGGAACCGGTGTCTTCAATTCCGATGGTAGGCGCATCCTGTTAACTTTGTATGACATGTGTGACTGAGATCCTACGTAGGGGATATGTGGAAGTACGTTTACCTGTCTTATCGAAGTGACCTGGCGTAACACTCTGCAGGTTCCACCGGTCCATGACGCGACCCTTCTTTTCTCGAGATCGCATTGCTCACTTTGATATTTTCGACCGCCACGGCGAGGAAGCGATAGAGAAGATTAAGCAACGACAAGCGGAAGGCTACCCAGTGGATTTCCAGGTCAGCGAGACTTGTCAAAACACGCCCGCTCCGCATTGATGCCATACTCCTTCTACTTAGGACTTGATTTCTCGGTTCACCCTGGACTCGGCCACCGATTTTTTGTTCGGAAGTAATGTTAATTCCCTCTCGGATGTGCTTCCGTATCCGTATGGCGTAGATGCTGCCGCCACTGTCACCGACTCTCCCGTCGCCTCTCCGCCTGGATCCGCTGAAGCGAAAAGGTTCGCGGGAGCTTTTGCCGAAGCGCAGGATGTCATCGCGAGGCGGTTCAATATGGGAGAGATATGGCCGTTGTCCGAAATAGGAAAAGACAAGACCAAGGAGCCCATGAAGGTAGTGAGTGGATACATCGACAGGATCCTGGAAGAGGCCTTGGCCAAGACGAAAGCTGCGCTGCCGTTAGATACGGTGGATGCGAAGGTGGATGACGAGGCCGAAGACGGGGAAACTCTGTTGGAACATCTGATTAAGTTTACTTCGGGTGCGCGCATGTTCTCCGTCGCCTGCCGGAAGCTGGCGTGTGCCTGGCTCAACGTCTTTAGCTCTTGCTGACTATTCCCCTTTATATCGGCTGCAGATCGCAAGATACTCAAAGATGAGACGCTCAATATCTTGCTTGCTGGGAGAGACACGGTACGATCATAACTGGCCTCCACGGATTGGTCCGCCTTGTTATCTCGGGTCTGTAAACTCATAGGGGTTCACAGACCGCCGCCACTCTGACGTTCGTGATCTACTTTCTTGCCATGTACCCGAACGTCATGGCGCGCCTCCGCTCCGAAGTCCTGGACAAGGTGGGGCCTACCAGAAAACCGACTTACGACGACATCAGGGAGATGAAATACCTGAGGGCTGTAATCAACGGTCGGTACCTGACCCGGGCAAGGTCGGGTGACTGCCGAGACTGATGTATCTCTATGGAACAGAAACCTTACGGCTGTACCCCGCTGTCCCTTTCAACGTGCGGTAAGGGTGGTAAATATAGTAGTATCGCGGCGTACTCATTCCAGCGGCGACGTAGGCAAAGCGTGCGTGCCACCACATTGCCTTCTCCGAACCCTGGGCAGAAGCCGTTCTACGTCCCAGCCAACACTAGGCATGTTGTCCTTCTCACGCCATTCAGGTTGTGTATCTCCTGACATAATGATCACTCCGAATGTTTAGTGTTACCTACTCGGTATTCCTCATGCACAGACGAAAGGATCTGTGGGGTCCCGACGGTGAGTACCCACTCTTGGCAAAGTAATATACAAATTTTACTCCGGCCCCATGTGGAGTCACATTTGTCCCTGCCACCCGCGAATTGTCCGGCATTCTCGGAATTTCCTGAGAATTCGCAACGTTAATATGCACATTTCCATTCATAGCGGACGACTTCGATCCCGACAGGTTCATCGACGACAGGCTGAGGAAATACCTCACCCCCAACCCGTTCATATTCGTCCCCTTCAATGCCGGGCCCAGGATATGCCTGGGGCAGCAGGTGAGCTTCTACGGTCCCCTGCACGCGGCAGTCTGCTGACCGTGTCGCCCGTGTCAGTTTGCCTATAATGAGATGTCGTTCATGCTCATCCGCCTTCTCCAAAACTTCTCGAGCATCGAGTTGGAGCCGTCTGCTCACGCTCCCGGGACCTTGCCGCCGAAAGAATGGGCCAAGGCGGAAGGCCGACAAGCCATCGAAAGGTTCTGTCCTAAGAGTCATCTGACCATGTACTCTCGTGGAGGGCTCTGGGTACGTATGACGGAGGTAAACAAAGAGGATATCATAGTGTGAGAAGTTGGACGACCGTAGTCAAACGTGCCCGTGTGCAGGGCACACTCTCGATATTATCGAACGACGTCTCGGGCTGCGCATTTTATCTGTGTTCTCCCAAGTTGTATGTATGTTGACCATCACTAACCCGATGGAATATTCTCCGTCATAGTATCATTCCCTTTATATCATGTGTCTCTCGTAGGTAAGTACAGGGCGATATTAAGGTCGGCGACAATTAAGGCAGATCACTTGTAAGAAAAAGTCGAATAAAGTCTAGGGATACAGTCTGAGCACGTCGGAGCTTCTGGCCTGCCCTGCAGTACCTGCGCTGCGAGCGACTACGGTCATTGGGGCAGCTCTACGAAGTGTCATCAGTGTCCAAGTACCGTCCCGTAATACGACTGCTCTCACCACCCGCAATCCTCGGACAACGTGCCTTGATCCACCCGGATATAGTCCCAGGGCATTTGTGAATCTCCAGCATCCTGGCCGTTGAGAAGAATCGGCCACAGACACTGCAAACCCACTCACACTCCTTGCCATGCATGGCAACCTCGTGTCGTAGTCGATCGTGGGCTCGCGAGAACATCTCGGTACAGCCAGTCTCCTCGCGCATGGTGCAAGGGAGTGCTTTCCGAGGTAGTGTATTGTGGGTGGCCATGTGCACCCTGCGAGTGTATTCAGATGTGAAGAGGCGAGGACAATCGGGATTGAGACACTGGAATCGACGTCGCCGGGCTTGGCGAGGAGCGGACTTGGTGGTATTGACGCCAGACTTTGCACCGGTGGTTGGGAACGACGAGAAATTTCCGTTCGTGGCTGAAGACGAGGGAGAGGGAGATGCGGACGAAAGCGCCGCCGAGCCTGACGATGATTCTGGAGACGAACAGTTGTAGAAACTGGACAGGTCGAATTGAACCAACTTGTCGGATAGGAAAGGAAGCGGTGAGCTGGAAGATGATGTGACTGGCGATGATCGCTCTTCAGCTGGAGTCGGAGATGGACCGGTGCTGATGGGTTCCATCATCAGCGGTTGGAATGCATCCTGCTGGGATATGGTAGAGAGAGACTGATAATTATTCGTATTGCATGAGAAAGACGGTGTAAGGCGATTCTGGAACGGTATGGAGGAATAGTCTGCAGCACAGCTGAGGATGGCGCCTATAACCTGGATGTGAACGATCATACCGTCATGTTGGATTCCATCGGCATTCAGAGACATGCTGTTGGCCAGCCATTCAGCCATGTCGTCAGTATGATTTTGCGCTTGAGATTGTATGTTCATGGCTAAACCCTTTGATAAGCACCTAGAGCATACAAAAAATAGAAAATACATTACCAGAGATTTGATTTATGCTGGTTCCGAAGGCTTGTTCGAGGGCTTCGGAGAAACAGTACTCGAGACCTTGATGAGGCAAATCTTGTCCAACCTCGACGGTGCCTGGGTTGGTGGAAGCGAGGGGCACCCTCTCTTCGTGGTTTGGAGGGGAATGAAACAGGCCCGCGACGGTAGCTGAAGAATAACACTCACTGCGATCGTGGTTCGTCCCGTTTACTGCTGTTGGCTGCGTTGACAAGGGTGTGGAAGGGAAGACGGACAAGATAAGTGAGTTGCCCTGTTGCACAAGAGCAAAGTTGATGTGAAGATCGTTGGTCCAATATGTTTTAGCGCTGACAGCGTCAATCTCTGATAAGGGCGACACTCGAACCAGCAATATTCCATCCGGGGCGAAGGTATCAAAGGTAAATGAAAGCCGGGACTCGCAGAGATCTGTAAGGGGGACGGCGACGGGCATCAGGGCTTGCAATTGCCTTTGGGCATCCGATCGTGGCCTGCGTAGTTATGTATGTCGGGGCATCGGAATCAAGCTCCGTCATCGCTTCTAACCTTGTCCTGGAGTATCGGCAGAAGCCTGCCAGTGAGTGGTATTCGGTGGTTTGCGTTTCATCAACAGGGTGACAGAATCCGGTTGGATCCACCGCCTGGTTCCTGATACCGCGCTGACCACATTCTCTTCTACAGGAATGGCCCGGGGACGCACAGCAATCCGTGCAAAGCGGAAAATAACTTCCTGACTGCACCGCTGGGTAAAATCAGTGATGAATCCCACGGTAATAGATATGCCACTCCGACGAATTTGCGGTTCCGCGAGTGCCTATATGCATGGTCTTGCGAGCTCCAATCCAAATCGGAGTTGAAGTTGTCCCACACGCAGACCAAGTCCCCGGAGATACGTGCTGCCAACCCTAACCATAAACACACTGATCCCGATATCCTCAATCCCTTCCCCGTGGAAGCTGCCAGCTCCATGGACGCCACATGCAAACTCGGCATGTCCGTCTTTCAGAATCCAATGTTCGTCGGTCCGTTAGCTCTTAACACATACAGTCGAGTCTGTGAAACCCCATACCGGTCCGTGGACCTAAAAAGATATGGATTATCACAGATTATGGGTTACTCTGTGACAGCGTGTGACACTATAGTGAACGTGACACGGCCTCGTCGTCGGTAAGTCCCGACTATTGCTCGCGTGTGGGACACCAACGAAACGACAATTTGCACTCACTTTGGGACGAGGTTAGGATATGAATGGCATTTTATACCATAGATGACCATAGTGACACTGATTTATAGGTCAAAATCCCCCATTATGTGCTAATACTATACCAGATTATGGGTTATGATCACCTAAAACTCATGGATTATTGGGTATAACAGACTTATGGCTTTAAAATGGGAACCGACTGCATGGACACCAAATCCTATGGGTTATTGCAGGTTATGGGTTATGAGAGGTATGGGTTCTGACAGACTCGACTGTACCTCGGGAGTGGTTTAGTCCTTCCGGATTGAGTAAATATATATCAATACAATGAGAGAGAAGTGTTGCGCACGCGGTTCCAGACCTAGACTTCGTAGCATGGGATTGAGCTAACCGTCAGCATGATTCTCCTGCTGCCATTGGAGCTGCCTTTGCTCCGGGGCGAGTTAACTTATGAAGGGAAGTTCCATAATCGCAGGGACTTGAGAAAGTACGGGCGCAGTAGATGGCTTCGAGCGACGGCTTACTTGCCCGTATTCCTCCGCACCAGTCCAGTGAATAGAGACGCGTTCACGGCGCTCGCTAAGAATGATATTAGGTTTGGATGCAACACACTCGACCCGAAATAGGATCTGCTTCCTCGAGGAGACACGAGCATTAATCCGAAGAGGAGCTGGACAATTTTCGTTTCAATGGACGTAAATCCCTCTGGAAAGAAACACTTAAGATCGTGATTTATAAACAAGACGGTACCGTTAATGTGCTGGTGCTCCATGCATCTCTGATGACAATCTGTCGGTGCTGTTATATCTCCGGGTGCGTGTAAGTGACAGCTGGGCGAGACCATTCACTGCTGATCGTTTTGGTCTGGCTCTTGCACATCCGAACGCGGACCTTAATAGAAAAATAGAATGAGGTGATAGCAAAGTTGGCTCAGCTTTGCGACAGCCTTGATCCCGATTATCTCAATAACTCTATCGATCTAGATACCCCAGCTTTCCCAGTCAGTCTCTCACTTACGATGTCGTTCATAGGAACGTTGATGTAATCGAAGACATCCAAATGACGTTGAGAATTATCCTACCATAGGTTAATTGCGCGACTACGACCGTACTGACCACAAGGTACGGATTACGGCCATTGCCAGCAACACTGGCCAGCGGTCGGGAGAGGACTCCGTCCGTCAGCTTTTTTTTCAGCGTCCCTAAGCCTGGCTTGGCGGCGCTATAGTAAGTCGGAAATACATGACCTTGCAGCTGCTGCAGAAGAGAGGCTGTACCTTGAACTTCATAAGAGATGGTTATCTAGATAACATGAGAACGGAACAGTTGAATCGGGCTCACGTGCGACCAGGATAAGGCGATCCTGCATCTTTCAATGGGGTTTATACTTAGTGTTTCCAAGCCGTTGGCTACCGTGACCAACTCACCGAGCCTGTCAAGTCATGCGATCGGGTTCGCTCCACCTTCGCTGTCGAGGAGCTAGTAGAAGTTCTTCTTCACTACCTTCCAGAAGAGTTCATAACCCTCATAAACAGGGGGAGTTGCCGTACTCCTCGGAGGAGATAGCTTCAATGGCGGTCCTATCATGATCCAAAGATGCTACACACAGGTATATTCGAGGTTTGTCCGAGGGCCCGTGCTGCGGGTGATCTCCTACGTACTATCTTGGAAGATTGCATCGTATAGGTCGGCATGTGTTGCAATTGCGGCAGTCTGTAGCTGCGAAGTCGTGCTATGCCACTGGCACTGCTCACCACCGTCGTGGATATTGCACTTGTGCGCACGCTTTGATCGCTCGTGTATAGCCACTCAGCGTTTGCCTCTGCCGTTGTACGCGCTGATCGTAAATCCTCGGACCTACAACGTCAGAGAAGAACTCCACCCGTCGTAGCGCCGAATATGGTCAGATTCACTCTAATAGAGTACACACAGCGGATCGTACCGAAGAAGTAGTTCTTTTCACTTGGCTTCATGCCTGCTTGAGGATAACATTGATGCAGACTCAGATGCGCAGGGTCTGCGAGGCGTTCGTGGAAACTCTTGTCTCTCAGATAGCTGATCTTGAGGCTGTAGTCTGACCATGCACTTTCGACTTAGACTTGGATTTTGGTTTTGATTCAGAAGCCGCGGTCGCCGGACGGCAAGTTTGAGATACACGTGGCACGTGCTATATTAGGCGCCTAGGACTGCCCACTGCCAAAGGACAAATTGCATCCTCACGCACTCAATGAAGTATGGAAAGGGCTACCAATGATAAAGCAGCAGCTTCCCGAGTCCCACAAGAGTCGGCGTGGTTGTCGTCCGAAGGGTCTTCGGATGAAATAACGGGTCAGTACCGTGAGTATCGGAGATGTGGAGGTCGAAGTAACAAGAAGCACTCAGATACTTACGACTCCGGAACTTCTGACTCTGAGCCGAGTGAATCGGATGAGGAGTCTGAAGGCGACGAATCCGCTGATGATCAAGATAGTCCAGTCTCTCTGAAGGACACGGAGGTGACTGACGGCGACTTTGAGTACTTGCTGTTCCCCGGTCGGACCAAGGCAGTGGCTGAACACATTTTTTCAGTCGCCTGGTGGAGAGTCTGCGCCAGACCGACGTTGGCTCCGACACTTCAGGCTTATTAACTAAAGTATGGGACTTCAATGCCGAACAGCAGGATGCCGAGTTTAAGGACGACCTGCGGGCTGCTTCTGGTGTAGGTCGAGTAAAGAAGAAGGTCTGCGCTTCTCCGCCGATACACCCTTCCAGAAGACCCACGATAATTAATGTATCGGTTTCTTCAGCGAGGCCGACGAATTGGACCGGTGCTGTCCCAGCAGGTGAAGTCCCTGATTGGGGACGGCAACCAGGCCTATGTCGATAATGACCTCAAGGAATCCATCCGAATTATGCTGGAGGTCATACGTATTGAGCCGAGGGCTGCCTCCGCTTGGTCTGTACTTGCACAATGTCATGAAGACTTGGGCGAGATGCAGAAGGCACTGCAGCTGCGTATCATGGCAGCACATCTGTTGCATGACCCCGAATTGTGGGAGCGGCTTGCGGCACAATCAAAGTTAGTGATATATTTTCTATGGGCTTGATCTCTTCAAATAACGATTGTCCCGACCAGGCAGCTAGGGTACAACGAACAGGCGATATATTGTTATCGTAAATTGTACACCTTGGACCCAACTAACGTCAAAGCCCTCCTCGACCGCGCCTTCATCGCGAAGGAGATCGGTGACCTGCGGACGGTGAGGAGTAGCCTTTGCTCTATAATTATATCCTGACTATCCATTCCTCTCCATAGGCGCGCCACTCCCTTCTGACAGTGTTAAAACATATGCCCCATGACCTGGGGGTACTCAAAGAATTGCGGCCCATCCTAATCGAAACCTCTGACTTATCAACGTGCGCCTCTCTTTTCCAGTCCGCATTCGAACACTATCAGTCCGTGTTCCCGTCCGGGCATACCATCGATCCCGAGAGTGGTGCCCCCATTCCGGGAGGAGGCTTCGACATGATGGACCTCTTCGTTCTCGCCGACCTGTACAATACGAGCACCTTGGCTCAGTACGAGAAAGCCGTCCAGGTCATCAAGAGAGGTTGTCGCTGGCTGCAAGGCAGACTGCAACAGAGGTACTGGGACATGTGTGAGGATGACAGGGAATACGATGTGGATCCTGTAACAATGCCGCACTACGATTTTGTACGCGACGGCGAACCAAGGCCTGGAATGTATCCTCTTGACGTCAACGCGAGACATCGTCTGGCTGTCGCTCGAATAAAGATGGGAGATCTTGAAGAAGGGAAAGTCAGTCGACGTTTTGGTCTTTTATTGCCTTTGCAAGATCCTCACGAATTTTACATCCTATCGACCAGATGCATGCGAACATTATTTTGTCTGAAGATATAATGGACTACGCTCCGCTATTTGCCGAGATTGCGGACGCGTATTTCGAGCGTGAACTGTATGCTGAAGCTAGACATATATACGAACAACTCGGCGCGGACGCAAGTGTATGTCGAATGTCTTCCTATCCTTTGGAGAACCCCGAGGTTGACGTCCACGTCTTTCAGACAAGTAGTTTGTACGTTCTTTTGCAGGCTGCAGCCTGCCGTCGTATGCTGGGTGATTTGAGGGAAGCGGCAGAGGTCTACCATCATGGTAGGTTTCGCGCTGCTCCATCGAAACCACTCAATAACAGCTGACCACGTGGAAGTTATTCTCGCGGATCCTCTAAACAATGATGCCAAGATGAAATTGGCAGAGATATATGAAGTGTTGAATGAGCCTAGAAAAGCTCTTGACTTGGTGCACCAAGGCAAGTATAGCCGTAATGCCGGACTCGAAGAACGCTCATGGTACCCTACGTAGTGATTGACTCCCGTCGCAGGGTATATCGCCCCAATCGCCCAGATGATGAGCAGGGTACCCCTGCTCCTGGTTCTTCCCTTTTCGAAGAGAAATCACGTGGAAGAACGAAAACTGCACCTTCGAAATCAAAATCAGGATTGACTGCTGCGCAGGTTAAAGCGCTCGAAGATCAGAAGGAGAGGGAAGCCTTAAGAGCGTATTCGCGGATAAAGGATCTGTGGCCGGGAATGATGAAAGGAGATGAGGCATCCGAACGGGAATGGCTGTTAGAGGCGGAAAAACTTGTGGAGACCTTCCGAGAGACCAGAAACCTGTTCTTAACAACGAAGGTCAACTTCCACGACGCTTTCTAAGTGACCCCTTGCTCATTCGCCGCATAGCACAATCCATTTCAAGGGATGTTCCGTCAACGCCGTCCATCAAAACGGTCCAACGAAGCCGAGGAGGACAATATGGCGTCGCGACTGCAGCTTGAGCTCGGTCGGCATACGCACAAGTATCATTGTCGTGCGCAAGCTAACTTGCGTTTCTAGAGAGCGAGCAGTTGTCGCAGAAGACTAAGGATACACGCGGAAAAGTGAACGCCTTTCGAGGAGTGTCATTTGATGAATGGCTACAGTTGTTCATGCAGGCAAGTTCTGCTAGTGACGGGTTTTAGTCATCGACATAATACTCGTCCTTTGTAGTTCGCATTCCTTCTCACTAACCGTGGCCAGTACACCATCGCGGAAGAAGTGCTCCGGCATATATTATACTCAAATGCCTATCAAGAACCGTCTGTGAAGGATACAATCAGATTGGCTATAATAGGTTCGTCCCGTTCCAAAGTTCTAAAATAACTTGTCTTTATGGTAGTATCATAGCGTGTGCCATTCGTGCCGGTCAATTTTCCGTAGTAGTGGAACAGTGTCGTCGGCTAATCAACATACATCAATTCAACAATGAACCGTTCCGACTCCTCTGTGCCACACTAGCAAGTGGCTTGCCACAGACCGACGCCTTCATCGTATCCACTCTACAGAAACATATCCTGAGAGACTTGAAGATCCACGATACCGCGGTCAAGAACAGGGATGCACTTAAGTGGAACGTAGTCAGCCACCGGTGGACTATGGCTTCTGCAGGTTCAAGCAAGACAGATGATGGGGACGAAGGAGTGGATGACGATGCTGCTGAGTTTGTCCGAGGTGCAAGCATAACGACTACAAGCTCGGACAGCGCCAAGCCGCCCTATCCGACCACACACAACCCCATGATTGTTGGTATATACGGTCAAATTTGTTGCGCTGCCAAGAGTTATCAAAGTGCCATATGTATGTTCAACCTCCCTTCAGCATGTTCACGTTTAACCATCATTTCAGTCTACTTACAACATGCTTATGACTATTGCCCGTATGACCCCCTCATTTGCCTTACTCTGGCGGTGGCTTCGATAGGTCGTGCTATGCAAAGGCAAGCGGACAACCGACACCATCTAGTGGCGCAGGTGAGGCAAGTCGGGCAAGATCGATTCGATCATGTATTCAGTTCTTCTTCACAGGGCTTAGCATTTCTGTCGAGGTACCGCACGCTGCGCACTAACTTGTCGCCTAATTTGTTGGACGAGGTCGAGTTCAACTTTGGCAGGGCCTTCCAACAACTAGGTAGGAACTGCACCATGCTTGCCTTCTTCGCCTTTGGTTAATGCAAGGCTACAGGGCTTCACTCGCATGCGGCTCGACATTATGAGCATGTCTTAGCCCTTTCCGAAGATAAACGGGTCCGGCACGAGGTATGTGCCAGACTCCCGAAGAATGTCCTGTATGCGTGACCTTGTGCTAGGATATTGGAATAGCGCGCGAAGCTGCGTATAATCTCTCGTTGATATACGCGACTACGGGTGCGACCCCGCTGGCACAAGCTCTTTACCAGAAGTGGCTTTCCTTGTGATCATGCCAGCTGTATCTCCATTTCTTGTTGACGGCAACTGTAGGTAACTTCGACCGCTTTCCTATTATGATTAAGACAAATCTTCAGTCTCCGGTGACGCATCGTTCCTCGTCAGCGACAGCAGGACCTACAAGGTATCACGATCAACCAGCCAATCAAACTATGGGTCTGTTTGTGGGTGTTGTCTATCAAGGGGCGGACATAGAACATAGATATGGCCGTCTTTGGTATAGTACTCTCATCTCTGGCATGATATCCCCACCCTTCCCCTGTCGTTTCCTGCAATCCAATAATATCCTGGGCAGTTGGCGACACCTCTCATGATTCACGGATCCAACTGATAATGACAGAAAGGGACCTTACGCGGTAGGCCGACGTCTCAGCATGACACATGCCACTGACAAGGTCGATCACGTCCCCTTCAGAGTTCGGCGTCTCCCCGGATACTCTATCGTCTAGGTTTCAACGGAGAGAAATGCTACTGCACGTCTTTATCTGCCCTTATACTCAGCCTCTGACTTATCGGGGGGGTGGCTGTTCGCAAAAGTCTGGTGGATATCTGGTTCTGGTATTGTTTTGGTGTCGTAACCATCACAATGGCTAACACGACATTGTGGGCCATTGTGAGTGCTCCGGTTATAACCACTAGCATGCGGGATTGGAGGAATACTAACGGCTGAGGGGGGGGGGGGGGGGCTCTAAAGCCTCCATGCACATACTTACCGCTTTCTCGAATGTCCCTTCGAATGTAACTTGATGTCCGCCTCCACCATCATGGAATATCGCGAGGACATGAAGGTGCGTGCTAAACCGGTCATGGCTCTTTCTGTCTCATCACTAATGAACCAATTGCTAGCACCCGTGCTGCCGGGCATCTTGATTAGTTCCGAAGGGGGGCGCTTACGGAAAGGCGAATTCTCCGTAATATCACATGGACTGCCGTTCTATCCTACTCTCCTCGATAAGCGAAGTAACCCAGCTAACATCCTTGAATGCTCACATAGATAGAGCACGGGTTGTTCCGCGTTAGGGCATATAAAGTTAGGTGAGATTTATTGGACTGCCGGACTGAACCACGAGCGCTCTGTCCTACTAAGCATGTTGTCTCTCACATCCCACATCGCGACTTCATTCTTGACTCTGCTGACAGGACTCACGATATCGCTTGTTGTGTGCGTTCTTTCTGCTTCGAGCATAGAAGTAATCCATCGCCTGACCTATCCAGTGCACGAGTCATTAATCGACTTTTCTGGTCGCCTCTTTCCCGCTTTCCTGGACCCCGTCTTGCAGCGACAACCAACATTTGGCAAGCTTTTAAAGGGGGCCAAGGAACCATTAGCAGAGACCTTCGCGCACTGCACGTCAGAACAGGTTACCGGATCCTGAGATACGGTCCGAACCATCTGAGCTTCTGGGAGTCAGTTGTAGTTATTTGCTCCATTTATCGATTTTCTATTGATGGTTGTCGTTTAGTCCTGATGCCTACAAGGTAAGTCTACCGAACCATTTCTGGGGACCGTAGTGACACGTCATCCAACAGGAAATTTATGTCAGTCAAAGATTCCCGAAGTATCCCAAATTCTACTCAGGATATCAGGTGTGTAAGATCATCCATCTCTCAAAGAGTTCAGATAACCTGTCTGCCTCTAGATGCCTCACGGCTCGGACAGCCTTTTCACGACGATCTCTAATTCAGCTTCGCTTGCTCGCCGCCGACAGCTAATGCCCTCCCTCTCCCGCCAATCAGTGATGGCGACGGAACCGTTATTTCACGAGCAACTAGCGATCTTCGTCTCTAAGCTCACAAATATGGCCCATGAGCGGCGGACCATAAGTCTATTGATGGCCTTCAGGTGCTTGACTATCGATGTCATATCCCTATACGCTTTTGGGCGGAGCATTGGTACAATGCAGTCAGAGGCGTTCGATTCTCCGTTGTTGCGGAGTTTCGATAAGTACGTAGAAGGCCTATACTACGTGAGTTTCAGGCGTGACTCGTAGATCTGGGGTTAACGAACAGGACAGAGATCTACATATCCTCAAATCGTCAAAATATTGGATCATCTCCCATCTATACTACAGCCTGCGTGTCTGCGAGGATATTCGTGAGTTGATGATTGCGTCTTGATGCTACACCCCAAATGGACATATTTTATTAGAACAATGAAGATGGTACGTTGCCAGTGCCTCGCGCGGCCGGATGGCAATTGTAACAGAAACAAAATTCCAGCTCTCCCGCAATGCTTTGACCGAGTATCGGTGTCAGAAAAGAGACGTGCGTGTAGTTCCTACTTCACGTGGGCTTCGCTCACGAGGCCAGTGGCCCCAGTACAAGTATCCTGTGTTGTTCGCCAAACATGTTGGACAGGGATCAGGTCTGACGGATGACGAACTGTGCTCGGACGCTCACACGATGGTCAGCGCTGGCTCGGATACCGCGGGTGTGTTTTTGCTTTTCCTCCAAGCCTTAAGTCTGTATCTTGAGATTGTGGTCGCTTCATTTCAGGTCTTACTCTCGCTCTCGGAATATTTTATATATACAAGAATTCTGAGATACGAAAGCGTCTTCATAACGAACTAGGAGCTGCATATCCCCACAGCAGCGATGTTCTCAAGGCACATTGGGCTGACCTTGAGAAACTGCCTTTCCTTTCCGTGAGTCGACTCGCCTTGAGTGGAACCCGCTCATGACCGATGTAAGCCTCCTTAGGCTTGCGTATATGAAAGCCTCAGGATTGCGGTGCCTATCGGAGGAGATCTTCCACGAGTTGTCACCGGTGGTGATTGGCAATTCAAGGGTATTAGAATTCCTGCCGGCGTAAGACGACTGCATTGGCGGCTGCTAGTAGGCCGATCACTGATATAGCCAAATAGACTGTGGTTTCATCGAGTGCAAACGCAGTTAATCTCAATGGAGACATATTCCCAGAACCTCAGCGCTTCATACCTGAAAGGTGGTTAGACGAGCAGGGTCGCTTGTCAAACGCTAAGGAGACATGGCTAGTAAGGTAAGCATCTGGCGTTTCCGACGGTTGCTACGCCTCAACGGACACTTTCAGCTTCAGCAAGGGCCCGAGGGCTTGCATCGGACAGAATATGGGTGCTTACACTGCTATGCCGACTCCCTATTCTACGCTCATTTTTATCTCCCCTAGCAGCAATGGCTGAGCTTTATATCTTCATGGCAGCAGTTGTTCGTCTGTTTGAGGCCGAAATACCCACAGACAAGGACCGCATCGACCTACTTGAGCAGTGAGCACCTTTCCTTGTCCAGTGCATGCCATCTCACGAATCGTCAATAATTTTTACTTGGCCTAGCTACGGATCAGTGCCCGTTGGATATGACTGCCCGGCGATCTTCCACCGTATCGCCGAGACGATTGACTAATATCGAGGTCGGTACCATGTCCCCAAAGTAGTCGCTTCACGTAGTATCTCGAAGTACTTAACAACTGTAACATGCATCGTCTCCTTGCATTACTCTGCTATGTATGTATCAACATCTGTGAGCTTCAGGAGGAACGCGAATCGATTGTCACCTGCCAGAGGTAGCCAGGAAATGCGATTTCGGGCGAATCATCAACCACCCAGGTGGTTTATATGTATCAAAGGGACATACTATACAGTACTTCAGCAACTAGCAGGTTACCGATACTGATCATGGAAGTGTATAAACTACAACAGTTGGAGGCGGGGCTTTTGATCTAGGAGCTCGGACGTATGTACACCTAATACTAAGTGATTGAATGGCATGAGTCAGACTACTGAGGAAATCCTTTCGTGAGTATCGAGTCCGGCGTCGTCATCACGCACCGTACTCCCACTCGTCTTCATCCTCGTCCTCATCGTCGTCTTGCCAGACGGCGTCGTCATCAACGAGCGGGCGCTCCGCCTGGTGCTTCTCCACAGCAAGCCGCACCTCGTGCCACTTATCCCTCTGGCCGGACCACACAACGCGGTCCACTTCGGTCCCCACCACCCACTCGAGATTCGGGAATATATCCAGCAGTACCGCCGCGACGACAGCCGAATTCTGAATGAACGACTCGCCGACATATATCGAGGTGATCCGCTTGTCCGCCGGCATCTCGGGCCGCCGCACAACGTCCAGGACTCGCTGGCGTTCCTGCGAATAGGAGGAGGTCAGGCGGGCGTCGAGGGGGAGCGAGAGGTGAGCGAGTTTGGGGCAGTTGAGGACTAAAAAGGCTAGGCCGCCAAGCGTGATCTTCGTCTGTCGAGGCAGACCCTTGTATACACCAAAGTGCAGCGACCGAAGTCCAGGCCATGCGGATGTCAGTGAAGTCAGGATAGAATCGTCGATGTCGAAGCCGCATTGGACATGCATCCTGAGATGACGGAGCGCCACGAAGGCTCGTAGAGGGTGCAATGCCGTACCTGAGATGATGTACTCTTCTCGCAGGATGGCGTCGGAAGGCAGGCGCGCAGGGTTCTGCAGGAGACAGAGATGGCGCAGGGAGTCGTGGGACAGCCTCAGTTTCGTAGACAGATCGGCGACAAAAGATCCTACAGACTCCGGGTCAGCGTATTCTCGTACGGAGAAATAGGCGTGTGTAAGTATGCAGTGTTGTAGGAGGTCGAGCATGTTCGCGCATTCGGACAAGCGGTTAAAGGCAAAATTGACGCGTCGGAGGGAAGGGAAAGGATTCTGGGCGGTAGGAAAGCTGCTTCGGCTTCCAACGAAGGTGGCCGTGTTATTGAAGTCTAGCTGGAGATCTTCTAAATGGGGCAGGCAAGACAGGGCAGGTGATATTTGCGCAGCAAAGGGAGCATTGCACGAGAAGCTCTTGAGACTCTTGAGTTTGGGAACGAGTCGACCTACCGCAAGGTAGACTGATTCGGTGATAGCAGCTCCATATAGGCAGAGAGCAAGTTTCTCAAGCGCGCTGCAAGCGTCAACGAGATAATTGAGGAAGGGTCTGGTGTGGGCTTCTGGACAGACACTTGTGACGTGCAGAGACTTCAAGCAGGGAGTAAGCAGCCAGTATATCATGCGAAGCTTGTTCGGCGTCTCCGCGATCCAGCGCAGATGAAGGAGGTTAGGCAGGATCGAGAGCCAGTGGCGCTCGTGTGAAATTTTGGGAGGATATAGGTGAGGCAACTGGGAGAACAGTGATTGCTGAAGACCATCCATCATCGGCGAAGTTGTGAAAAGTGATCTCACAAAACCCGCATAGTAATTGAAGCGGTCCATGTCAGACATCTGCATGGGCCGTCTCAGCGTCTGCAGGCCGTGTTTAGTAAAGCGGCGAGCTCTCGTTGGGTAATTGAGGCTCACAATGGATCCTCGGTCTTGCGACCATAAATCTAAAGGTAGACATTGGATCAGCGGGTTCAAGTCCGTCAGCTCTCGCCACAGCACGCTGAACGCGGGCGCTTGGAATGCTCTGCATGTCCGCGCAAGGTTTGCAAGCGTAGGCGGACCGTATTGGTCCGATGTAGTTACGTGTTCCAGTACTTCCATCAGGATTTCCGTGACCAGGAGACACCTGGGAACGTTCGCTGGCGTATCCATGTACATAACAGGTGTATATTCCAGCTCCATAGCGGCTAGAGAATTCATGGCAATCAACGTGCAGTTCCGAGGGAAGACCTTACGAAGGCCGACGGGTACGTACCGAGCACGGACATAACCCTGCTACAGACTTGAAACCAGTAATTGCTGGCTAGTATAAATTCCTCGCACAAACCTGCGTGTCCTGAATGAGTGGTAAAGACAAGGTGGACAACCTCAAGGTATGACGCGCTGATGCACATTGGCGTAGCGATATTTATAGCGCTCGGCGCTTCCCCCGAGCAAGCGCGGATTCAGGCGCTGAAGCTCTGAGCGCTGGAGCTTGCGTTCCAGTCACCGGTCCAAGCGATGGTCGAAACGGAACGTTGTACTCCATGACGGTAAAGCAACCATGCAAAGATTAACCACTAATTTTTAGAGGTTAATCAACCAAGACGAACTATAAGGCATACGATAGTGAGTGTAGTCTAAGATGGACCCGAGGTTTGAATTATGATCGGCACATGTACAATCGACGGACCAAAACATAATCAAGTACATTGCCACCCACCCACGAAATCCGAACTCCAAATAACCTATACATCGTTATATACCTATAAAAACATATCCGTCCAACACTACAGATCGTTATACTTCTTCACTGCAACCACAGCGACTCCATCAAAGTTTGCCATTCGCAGCTGGTTTCGGTATGTCGAGCTTCATACCTGCCTCGATCGTCTTACGCTTCTCCTCGCTATACGGTGGATAGCGGAGGGCGAAGTGAGGCTCGTAGCTGTCAGGTGCGAACGGCGCTTAGTGCGGATAATGGGCGGAAGGTATGTGGCTCGAAGGCTTACTCGTAGGGCACGTCAATGGAGGAACGAAGATGCGTGAAGCCGTCGTAACTGTACTTCATGATCTGGTACCCGTCTGGCGGAAAATCCTGTCAGAACTGAGAGAGAACATATTGGGTGAGACCAACGTACAACCAGACTCCCCAATACCACCGAAGGGTATCTCGTTCACTGACGGCAGTCAACGATGTACAGCAGTAAATACTGAACGTGGGACGTACCAGCAAGTTGTTGGAATGTGTCATTGAACACGAGGTTTCCACTCATGGTTTCAGCGATGACTGCCAGCACGATGAACACCTTAGAGAAACGAGTGGCACAACGTCACTCACGTCTATCCTTTACTTCTTGCTTCTCTGTGAACGCGTAGATGACCAAAGGGTGGTCCCTGCTTCCCAGTCAGACAGCGCGCGACTATGATCGAAGCCGGCACGTACTTGGAATTCACATAGTTGATAGCTTCATTCAAGTCTTTCACAGGCACAATCGGCAAGAGCGGACCGAAGATCTCCCTGTCATAAGATTGAGCACCGAGGTCGCCTGTGAGAATAAAGAGTGTGATGACTTACTCCTCGAGCAAAGAATCTCCCTCTCCGACATCCTTGATTACAGTGGGTTCAACAGCCAGCTTACCATCCGACTTGCCACCCAATACAATCGTCCCCTTCGTCCGGCGGAGCATGTCCATAAGGCGAGCATAGTGCTGCCCGTTGACTATGCGCCCGAAAGACTCCGAATTGAGGGGTCCTTCGGGGAAGAACGACGCACAGTGCTCCTTCAGCGCGGCTACGAGCTCATCCTGCTTCTGCTCTGGTATCAGGACGTAGTCCGGGCACACGCAGATCTGCCCGGCGTTCGTGCACTTCCCGTAGAGGAGACGTTTCGCCGCGATCTTGATGTCGCACTCGCCGTCTATGATGACGGGTGACTTGCCGCCGAGCTCGAGTGTCACGGGCGTGAGGTGCTTGGCTGCGGCCGCTGCGATGATACGCCCAACCCGACCATTGCCAGTGTAGAAGACTTGAGAAGGCACATCAGCATCGATATTACACTCATACATTCGGAGGAGCGTACTGTGATCCCATTGCAACTCAAGGAGCTTTGTGGTCTCCATAACTCCCCCGTTTACCACCCTGTAGGCCTCCGGATCAAGGTATTTCGGCATTAGTTCTGCTAGGAGCTGAGCGTAGGCGGGGGCGATCTCGGACGGCTTCACCACAGCGGGGCATCCAGCTGAGATGGCGCCAATGAGAGGCTGTAAGGACAGAATCATAGGATAATTCCATGGCCTGTATACCAGTTTAGCCCGACTGCCCAGGAAGAATACCATAAAACTCACGCAATGATCAACACGACGCCCTTCGGTGTCTTATACAGCGTCGGCCGCCATGGCTTCTGCCAATCCGCCACCTCCGGGTGCTCTGGCTTCGCCCACTCTTCCAGCGCCTCCGCCGTCTTCAGCGTGCGCTCGATGAGCCCAGCGATCTCGCCCAGCCATGTCTCCATCCGCGGCTTCCCCAGGTCCTTGCCCATCGCCGTCATAAACGCCTCCTCGTTCTCGCGCGCCATCCGCGCGACCTGGTACAGCTGCTGCCGCCTCCATTCGAGCGGGCGTGCCTTGCCCGAGCGGAATGTCTTCTTCAGCGTCTCCCGGATCTGGGCAGATCAGTGAGGCCTCCGAAAATCCCTACTGCAGTTCACGTACCTGCGGAATCTCGTCGACGGGTGTGTGCAGGAGGGCAGACATGGTGGAACGGGGCAAGGGAATCTCGGTAGAGCCTTGGTCTACATTCCGTCTAGCTTGAATATATACGCGCCTCGGGCTCCATAGACGCACGAGATATTCATCCGCATCCCCCACGATCGTAGGTCCATTGTGAATTTATAGCCGATATGGTTGGTCAGCTTTGGAATCGATAGTCCGAAGTAAGAGCTGTGTACAGAACGGCCGTTCTCTCTTTGGTAGTCTGTTCGCAGTGGCCCAGCCGGCTTTTGATAAACAAGCAGGCACGGGTATCCCTATCAGACATCGCGACGGCCTAAACCGAAGTGAGTCGTGGCAAAACAACGTAGAAGAAAGCCTGGATCACGCTGAAGCAGCCTTGGAGAGGGAAGGCAGTAGGATTCGCACTTCCCAGAGCTTCGTTCGTCATGATGCACACGGATTCCAAATGCACGAATATCAGAATGCGATTTCTGACATATCCATTTATGGCAGTAGCGGTTACCGTTGCCGAGCAGGACCAGGTCGACTTTGAGCGTCGCGAGTTCGGATTGTGGCGTTGGGGTCTCTGTGGCGTGGATCTGTGACCTGTAGTCACATTTCCAGTAGCTAGACGTCTACCATATATAGTGTGACTACCGCCATACTTGGGTGGTACTGAAGGCAACTTCGAGGCCCAAGCAGGAAGCATTGTTCATTCAAGCCGTATTGAAGCTTCAACTAAGTAGCAGCTTCAATGGTGACATGTTCAATGTTTCTCTACATTGATGATACAAGTTGCCAGGAGATGAGACTGGTCACACTCAGATTTAGTAGTAGCCTAGGACATGTACTTAATTCACTGGCCAGTTTCTGATACCAACATATAGTCCACTGTCGTTAGCTATCCAACCTACTATAAAGTGCAATACATTGCTTCAAATAGCACTTTCCTCCACTGGAATTCTTGTTGGAGCCTTTGAGGGTACTTCACCAATGTACCTTGTTACCTTCCGACTCGGGATGCGTGTTAGAGAGTCACATCAATCCTGAAACACCACCACTCCTACAATTCCATGCCGAGTGTATACAAGCTATGACCGGACTACATGGTATTTCTAGATCTTCAACAACGAAGCAGAGTTGTCACTAGTACTTATACCATAGGCAGACCTTGGTAATATATAGTATTGCATAATTCATACAGAGAAGGGTGCTAATTACACATATACTGTACCAGACTATGTATATAGGCTCTCTCCATACTCTCTGACCTAATATAAGTGTACTTAGAGAGCTCATAGAAGTCAACAAGCATTAGCACAGGAGGAACTCGATATTTAGAGGTGGATGTCACTCTCTTCCATCACGCGGTGCCAGGACCCCGAGTGCAAGCCCGC
>NW_006920415.1:206833-227348 GCF_000344685.1 Gloeophyllum trabeum ATCC 11539 | reverse complement strand
TAAGTAGCAGCTTCAATGGTGACATGTTCAATGTTTCTCTACATTGATGATACAAGTTGCCAGGAGATGAGACTGGTCACACTCAGATTTAGTAGTAGCCTAGGACATGTACTTAATTCACTGGCCAGTTTCTGATACCAACATATAGTCCACTGTCGTTAGCTATCCAACCTACTATAAAGTGCAATACATTGCTTCAAATAGCACTTTCCTCCACTGGAATTCTTGTTGGAGCCTTTGAGGGTACTTCACCAATGTACCTTGTTACCTTCCGACTCGGGATGCGTGTTAGAGAGTCACATCAATCCTGAAACACCACCACTCCTACAATTCCATGCCGAGTGTATACAAGCTATGACCGGACTACATGGTATTTCTAGATCTTCAACAACGAAGCAGAGTTGTCACTAGTACTTATACCATAGGCAGACCTTGGTAATATATAGTATTGCATAATTCATACAGAGAAGGGTGCTAATTACACATATACTGTACCAGACTATGTATATAGGCTCTCTCCATACTCTCTGACCTAATATAAGTGTACTTAGAGAGCTCATAGAAGTCAACAAGCATTAGCACAGGAGGAACTCGATATTTAGAGGTGGATGTCACTCTCTTCCATCACGCGGTGCCAGGACCCCGAGTGCAAGCCCGCATTGCTGTGCTCGATTTCCTAAAGTCGACCTGGTCCTGCTCGGCAACGGTAAGCGGTACCATAAAAGGCAAGTATTCACACGATACCGACGGTTCCGCAATGGAACATGCTAAGAAACGACTCTTATAAGTTATATGGCAGGCAGTGAGTCCTCGGTCTTCCCTTTGGATATCCCCGCATGACGGGAGGAAGAGGAGTAACAAAAGGGTGAGTGGGCCGGCCCGCTTCCCTAGACACCGTCCTTTCGAGATTCAGCCAAGTCCCTTTCGAAGACTAATACGTAGGTCGTCTGTAAATTGGCAATCCAAGGCACTCCGGTTTATACGAACAACGACACCGTTCCATGCCGGGAACTTAAGAGGGTCAGATGATGAGAGTGGCGGTGGACGGCATCGCACACATGGCTGCCCCCCGTGATGTCGGGCACGTCCAGAAAACGGCAAGTCCATTGAGAGCACAACACAATACAACATACAACTCCTGTCACAGCATCAAGCCGCAATTTGCACGGGACCTCCTGGTACATGTGTGAAGCTTTGAAAGTGTCATGCCTCACGGTTTACCGACGCTGACCCAGCTATCCCTCTTCTCCGAGGACCTACGATGAATGTACGGAATGAATACATGTATGAAGCCGCCCGTCGGACACCAACGAGACTCACTCCTCTGGAAGAGCAGATTCTCCGGATCCGATCACCAGCTTGACAGTCTTGACTTCGAAGCCATGGAAGTCCAAATTGATGGAAGCGCCCTGCGCAATATCACTCTCAGCGCGAAGGACGTTCAGTTCATCACCCGTGTCTTCGAGGAGGTTAGTGACATAGGCAGCCGCGACGTTCACGAAGCCAGCGACTCTGAGTTTCACTTTCGCGTGCCCGCCGAAGGCTTCATAGAGTCGCAGCACGATCGTCTTGGTAATATCAGTGGAAGAGAAGTCGTCATCGTCGCCGCGCTTGATCGTTTCAAGGTAGACATTTCGAGCCCCTTCGATCGTGAATGGCTTCCTCATCTTCTCGAGCAGGTTCCTGCTCTCCCGCGGCACGTATCGCACTGGTGGCCCGCGGTAAGTAGAAGAGACGGGAGAAAGAACTACCGGACACACCGTGAAGAGGCGAATTAAAGAGGTAGCCGGCTAGCGGGACGTCGGACTCCAGGAAGTGTCCTGCGTGAGGGAGAACAGCCCAAGAGAACTCGTGTTTCCCTGGAAGGCATAAATATTAGCTGTCAAACTCATGGTGGTATATTCATACCTTGGTCTTGCTCCGCATCCGGCGCTGTCGCTCCCCGCAGAAGAGAAATGCGCAAAACGTTACCCAAGCAAGAGAAGCCGTACTTGGATTCAGACAGCAGCGCGACACCGTATCCGAATTCGCTCAAGTCCGCGTACTGCAGGATACAATAAGCCGTGATGACGAGGGTGGGACCTCAGGTAGAACCTACCTTATGCCCGCACACCTCGAACTTAGCGGAATCCCAGCTTGTGTTCTTGTGCGTGGGTCTTTGGACATAACCCCACTGAGTCTCATAAATGGCGTTCTCGTTGTGGATGTCCAGTGGCACCTCGACTGGCGCAGGAGTTAGCCTTGGGGACGCAGTGGTCCGCATCGATGTACTTACACTTCAAAAATTCATGTCTCTGGTGCCAGTCGACGACTGCATCAAAAGTGAACATTGAACGAGAACCAGGTCTCGTAGTTGCTGCTACGGCATCCAGAGAGATCTAGGATGCAAGTTAGTACCGCTCACTCTCAGTTCATCGGTACGGGGCCGCACCGTGACATTGATAGTGCTCTGTCCATACTTGAACTCTGATGTAATGGACGCACGCAAAGGCCCCTCCGCGGTAACCGAGATGTTCGCAAACTCCAATGGGCGCCTCTTCTCCAGATGATGGATTTCGACGTCTATGTATTGATATTTAGGTTTATACATAATTTCCGGTGAATCGTACATACCCCATGCGTCCCAGTAGTTGGGACGATCTTCGAAGATGACGAGACCGCCACTCTCGCCTTTCGCGATGAGCTCTCGGCTACCATAGTCGCACTATGAGCTTGCATTACTCCGGACAATGACTTAGACTTACTTAAGCTGTACATCCAGAAGGCTGGTAATCCGTCCGCCTGAGATTGTAAGTTGGACACTCGAGTTTTTCAAGACAAAGTGGCCAGAGCCATTCGTGTAGACTTGATAGGAGATTAGCTATACCAGAGTCTGAATGGTAACAACATTACCTGATACCGGCATACTATCCGCATAAAGTCCCTTGCAAAGCGCGATATTGCTATCCGCCAAACATTCCATGAGAGCGTAGCCGGTGCCATCCTTAGACGTCTGCACGACCTGTGACTTAAACTGGGAACCGGCTCCAGTGAGTGGTACTTTGACAACGTCCTGGCGAGCGAAGAAGGTAGTATTAACAGCAACTAGGTCACCCTGGCCGCGCAGTTTGGCTAGATTATCGGAGGTCGCAGGAGCTGAGCGAGGTAAGATCGCCTCGAAGGCCTCTTCAAGGAGCGCCTTTCCGTCTTTGCGCACTTCTGCATAAAGCTTTTCGGCATCTTCGTAGACCATACCACTACATAAGCCCGTAAGATCTGCTCTTGAACGGCACTCTAGAACACTTACATCGCTGAACCGGGAAGCACTGAGAAACAACAGAGTTACAGGGATGTACGTGACAGTGGCAATCACACGTACCGTCGTGGACTAAATAACAGAAGAAGTTAATTGTTACAAGGACAATGAGTCAGGACACATAAACATACATTGATTCAGCAGGACCTTCTCCCAGCAGACATCAATCTTGTCCTTCGGATAGGTATATTCCTTGACAGCGAACGCCGGGAAGGATGCCAGCGTAGCCACGTGCTACGAGAATGGTTGGAGGAGTGGGACAGTGAGCCCACGAAAGGGGGGCGCTCACCTCAATGTCTCGCAACAAAATCTCCGACTTTCTGTTTCCCTTCTTAATTGACCCTGCGATAAGGAGTCAGATTGGATACTATGTATCACACTAACGACTTACCATGGGACGTATAAGTGCCTCGGTGAAACTATGCGAGTCAGATAGAGCATTTGCGAAGATGACGACGAATTAATATCTACCTCAAGGTATAGTTCGCCATGCCTGACCATCGGCATCAGTACATAGTCCTCGGATTCAAAGATGCGGATTTACCAGTTAGGCAGCGTTTTGCCTTGGTTGGACCGTTCCGCTACGTCGTCGAAGAAGTCCTCCACAGAGCGGCCCATCACAACTGGTGGAAGTTCGCGATGGTTGTTGGTGGTAGCCCGGATTCGCCGAAGCTAATACGATACTAAGCACCCACAAGGTCCAGGACAGCTCGAATACTCACGTTGTCCAACATCTTTGACAGCGGTCCTCCTCCACCGTCACCGTTTCCGAATACTAGCAGTGCAGTGTCGTTCGATTCCAAATTCTGCAAAACTATCAGGCATTCGTAGGGAGAAATAGTCTTGGCGACTATACCTTATGGTTTGTTATGGCTTTGTTCACATCGCCGACAGTTGCCTGGGCCGTGTATGTATCTACACGCACATCGAAACGTGAATAGTATCATCATAAGGCGACGATCCTACTCACCAACTGGAGTCATATGGCACAGGACTTGGGTGCCGTCAATACCAACCCAGTTAAACGTAGAATGAGGGAATGTATTGCTAAACAAGACTAAGCATCTCCTTCAGAGATTGCCAAGAGGGACATACATATTATTCCTGCAATGATATGATCAATTCTTCTCTCCCAAGTGGGTATTATCGCATGTCGAAGACATACCAAGACAACTTCTGCGTAAAGAAGTACTTCATACCCGCCAATCTGATGAGCTGGGGCAACGCTCCAGTCAGACCGAAAGAGTCGGGCAACCATGCTGTGTCGCATCGCTTGCCAAAACGGCTCTCGAAGTACCGCTGCCCGAAGACGAACTGCCTGGCAAGGGCCTCGCCCGAGGGCATGTTGGAGTCGTTTTCGACCCAAGAGCCCCCGACAGGATGGAACTGTCCAGACAGCACTTTCTCCTTCACACGGTCGAAGAGAGGAGGATAGAGCTGAGGAATGTTTATATTCGCGTCTGGCTGAACATCTCGAGTGAGAGCCCACGCACCTGCTCCAGCCACTTGTACTGCTGCGCTTGGCTGCAGGTGAACCGATGCTCCGGGTAGCGCTCCATCAAGTCTACTTGTGTGGACCAAGAGCGAGCTACTTTCTGCTGGGTGACGCGATAGGGCCACAACCTTTGCAAGGGTCAGCTCGAGTCTCCAGGGAAAAGATAAAGACAGCCGAACCAGGCAGTGTCGATATGACAGTGTCCAATTCCCCACACGAGCGGCCTCTCTGGCCCTTCTTCATATATCTTCTCGCCTTTCTTGTCCCACCGTTCGCCGAATACCTTCTCCGCGGCCTTCCGCCCCTCCTCGACGGTGTTGGGCTCACCCTTATCGAAGATATTCATGATCTCGTTGGCAACTGTCAGCGCCTGGTTCTGCAGAGGCGTGTTGCCGGGCACGGTGTCCACAATTTCCCGCAGGGTAGTGAAATCCGCCATCAATCGCCATGCTTCTTCGTTGGGTACGACCAAGTCGGCAGACGCGAGCTGGAAGTAGCGGTTCATCTGCAAGGGGACGTGAACGATCGCACTCTCTGTAGTATAGCAGTGAACCATACGTCGGGAGGGGCGATGGTGTCTCCGTTCCATGGCACACCAAACATGCCGTTGCAGCTGGACTCTATGATAAAGTCGAGCTTGCCCTTCTTGACAGTGTCCCTAGGGATGATGTAGTCGACGCGACGATCCCCGCCAAACCCTCCCGTAATCCCTGACGAGGGATTGGCACCCGTATAATAAATTCACGTCGTCAGCTTACCTTGAAGGGGCACACCATCCGTGGTGTATATCATGGCTTCGCAGCCAGGATCGAACTCGACTTATCCGTTCATTAGCGTGATCATAGTATCACAAAAGGAGGTGTTCATACACTGTACACGCTCATACTGCACCCAATACGACGGGATGTTCACGGAGACCTTCCACCAGTGGTTGGTCCCTTCATGCCCATCAGCAGTCGCCTCGGCCTTCCCAAGCGCTTCCACGACTTACAGGACGGCCCAAAAGAATCCCCCTTCTTCGCGGGCTTGAATTTCTGCTTCATTGCTTCCTCGAAAGTCGGCTTGGTCAGCCCCGGCGCACTCCATACCTGCAGCTTCACATGGTTATCATCGTCCAGACGATGAGTAAAGAGGATCGAGGTCAGGTTAACGTCGGCGAAGTGTCCGCCGGTGAAGGTACCCAGTCGGTTCTGCGTCAAATGTTTTATCCATTTGGCACCAGGCCCATAGTTCTGCTCTGGGTATCCCCCTTGCTGTTGCGCATGGTGGGCGTGGCAAGCCATAATGGTTGCGAACGTCGGCGGCGGGAAAGATACGCGTCAAGCCCGACCTCAACCCCGCAGCCGGCGTCGATTGCCACAGCGGCCATCACTTGACCTTAGTACCTCATATTACATTTCTTTCAGCAGCTTATATTAGAGCTCGATGAATGGAACAGCAGATGGATTATACTCTCGATTTCCACGTTCGACGGCTCTATTACTTACAGCACAGCGTGGCAATAGAGAGACGTTTGGCATCGCTCTCAGTGAACTGAGAAGCTTGCCGGGCGTCGCATACTAGTACGTGCCAGGCCTGTTGGCGAATTCCAAGGACAATAAATGGCTCAGATTCTTACACTTTGTCGATTCGAGCGTCTGAATCCCTCTTCATGGAAATTTCAATGTCCTTTCGAGCGATCACGAGGATGCCTCCATGCACGAGGTATACGGGTCTACTCTGGAGTTCCTTCTGAACGTAAATACAAAGGTGTGACATACACCAGAGTTACCACAGAGCCACAAGGATAATGTCTCAACCAGCGGAGGACGACTACGACCGCTCGATATGCGTCACATGTGGGACGCAGTATGCTTCCCCGGGCAGACGTCCCTATCCCATACGGGATGAGAAATCCGGGGATGGATGCGCGATATGCCTCGACGAAAGACAGTATGTACCAACGACCGGACAGAAGTGGACAAGCTGGCGCAAGATCGACGAAGACCACAAGACGGTGCTCATGCCAGAAGAGAGGGACAGGAGGATCGTGCGCATCGTCACCGAGCCCAGCTTCGGGATAGGGCAGACTCGTAAGCGCATGATATACAACACACTCCGACATAATAACTTGGACTGTAGCGTTCATAGTAAACACTCACCGTGGCTATGTAATCTGGGACTGTCAGGCCTACCTCTCCCCGTCCGCGGTCTCTCAGATTAGCGCGTCCACAGCGGACAAGCCACTCCTCGGGATTGCCATCTCGCACCCGCATTTCTTTGGCAGTTCCGTGACGTGGGCGCGGATGCTCGGGTGCAAAGTGTTTGTTTCGGCCAAAGACAAAGAATGGTTTATGCGCGATGACGACCATGTGGGGAAGGTAGTCGAGTTCTGGGACGGGGAGCACAAAGTGATATCTGAAGGATTGACTGTGATACGTTGCGGAGGTAAGTATGGGGACTGTGCGAGCCCGTTTTGCTGGCAAACGACCGAATGCAGGCCACTTCCCGGGATCGAGCGTCTTGCACTGGGACCGCTCTCTTGACCCAACGGAAGCGGACCTCCCGACCACCGGCGTGGTCTTCTGCTCGGACACTTTTGGTGTGGCCGCAGATCACAGGAAGATGTCGTTCATGTACTCATACCCGAACATGGCAAGTGCGGGAGATCTTTGAAACTGCTGCGTCTTCCTGAGTGACATACGTAGATTCCTCTTCCTCCAAAAGATATTCAAGCACTCTGGAACGCGTTGCGCCCGTTCGCTTTCGAAGACATATACGGCGCCTGGCCCGGAAATTTGTCGTACGGCAACGGAAGGGCCAATGTCCTCAAGAGCGCCCGACGGTTCATCGAGATGGAGGGCTGGAAGAAAGGCGATTGGGTCCTCGAAGACTGATCCATGAGACTGGTAGCAATTTTGCTTGTCGCGCTTGATTGTTACTGACTGATAATCTGGCTCCAAAGTCAATCAGGTGAAGGCTGTAGCCATAGTTGTACCACACTTCAACCGTTGTAGCGAGTCTACTCGTGTATGGAATATGCGGACCACAACCCAATGTCGCGCATCTCAGTTTATGGATTGGCCACGATTTTCTAATGTGAGTACAATTGTCGACGTGTCGTGCGTTTCCACTGATATGTACTAAATACCCTCTTTCGAGCCTGAACACGGGAATGTTTCAGACCGCCTACTTGATTATACAGTGGCATACTGAGTGAGGTATATGGCTTGACAGCACGAGAGTCAGTGACACTGCACCTAGTGCCTGGGGTTGAACCGGCGGGGCTCACCTGAAAAGGCGCCCTCCATGTTCTGCCACCATTCAACGTGACAGGATGGGGATTTGGGTGCGCATGCAAGCTCGAAGGAATGCACGGAGTCCTGTGGGCAATGAAAATGGTGGTTAAACGAAGTCCCCATCATGACATCGGCACTTGCGACCTTGCTGGATCTCGGCGGTCGCGTGGAATACGATAGCCTCTTCGCGTCAATTGCCGTGTTTGCGGAAAGCCGCCAGATATCGATAGTATGTGCGGATTCATCGTTTGCTAGCGTGAAATTGGAGCCTTCTCTCGTGATTGGGACCACCATTGACAGTTCGCAGTCTTCCATCCCGAAGTCAAGAGCTCTGAACTGCACGATGGTGGAAATCTACTCCAGGTGAATTGCATGCAAATTTCATCATTGCACTGCGTACCTGAGCTGAGACAGACACCTGGCGATCTTCAGGAGATATGTATCCTCGGAACGTCATGTGTCTTTTCGGATCGTCACTATACACATAACTCGGCCTCCCGGAATCGATCTGAGTCAACAGGAAGGGGTAGTTGACGAACTGCCTGCTGATCGGAGGCGCAGCTCGCTCAATCTTGTCCAATCCCATAAACTGATTCGGCCTCGGAAGTGTTGTGGCGGAATCTCTTGAAATAAACGCGGTCCGGCGCGGCTGGTCGCTTATGAACAATGCGAGGTTGGCGATGGTACAAGCGACGACAAGGAGGATAATAGGTATTGATAATGAGCGATCGTTGCCTAAAGGCGTATCGTCAGCCTGCGGTAATATTCTCAGTCGTATAAGTACTCACTGCGACTCGTCAGGTTGGATGGTACCGGCGTCTCTTCATCTTCGGCAGGAAGGGATTGATATTCGATGTTGGTCAACTGAATGGACATTTCAGTCTCGCGAAGTTAGGTAGTGCACAAGGTGACAGTAAGCAACCCTTCCCAGTTCCCACTAAGTCCAAGACTTCATGATAATGATACCTCGATCGCCTGGCACTCGGACGGGTCGTGACGGGGATAGGCTATGCTAATGCTGTTGTAGGTGTGCCTGCCGTGTCATACTAAGACAGATGGATGGGTACAGAAGAGTCTTACATCTGATTGTCCTTTACCTATCGCATAGGAGTCTGCGCCATTTATAACGCCTATCACAGGGACACCCGCAGGATGGATGCATCAATCCCACGCCCGGTTCGGGGTTGACTTTGATTGCAGCATGTACTTAGCTTCCGGCCCAGAATTTTTCCTGAAGCATCTTCAGTGCGGATACATTTGTGCTGGTACGCGTATAACCGTTCTTAAGTCCAAGATGTTGCTGACTCTGCCGGTGAACTGTCCCCATAGTCGACGGTCGCAGTGGTGAGATAGCGATTGGTTTGATCAAGCGTCATGGCGCTGCGTTTCTGAATATAGTCCTGATAAATCGGCATTTTGAATTACCGGGCGAGTATTCTCATGTCGTCGCCCACATCAAGTGAAGACAATGCCTCCATCATATTGACCATGCAATCGTCCAGCGACACCATGAAGAATAACTTCTTGCGCAACTACTCGCATACAAGCCTGGCACTCTTGGCTATTTGTCTCCTGTTATGGTCTGCCTTGCTCATAACCTTTGGGTGGGACAACACCCAAAGCGATGGTATGCACTAAGCGCGACTTCGATCCCCTAATACTCATGATTACCTAGTGCAACTTTCTTGGAAAAGACGCACGAAGAAGCACGTAGTCATGCGCATCTCAAATACGGTTCACTATAGCCTTAACGTATCCGAGGGTGCCCAAGAATTTTCGAGGCTCTTGCCGCCAAGTGGACACCTAATTCACCTGGACGACGCTAATGCACACGGAACAACCAAGAATTACACCGTCACGCTTTTTCATCAGCTCCGTTGCCTCGATATCATCAGGCGGGAATATGTCAGAACGAGTGACATCTCCCGTACGCCCTCGACTCTCACTCACCACTGCATGAACTACCTTCGGCAGACGATTTTATGTCACCCGAATCTCCGACTGGAGTCTGCCAGGTACCCGATGGGTCCCAAGTCGACCACGACTCAGATATATGATGCAGTGTGTAATGACTGGCGCGAGGTGTATGCGGATGCGAAGAGGAATCATAAGTTGTACGGTGATAGACGTGCTCCGGATAATACTAGTTGATTGCATCTCAAGGCCGACGCTGCGATATACTCTGTGCTGCCACATCTCATGGCAGGCTACACGGATTGAGGATAGTGCAAAGATTCATCTCGTTAGTCTCTAGCTGCGCACATAGCGTGCTAGTCGAAAGCCAACACCTCCATCATTCGCGTCATCTCATGCACGCTGCGTCTCTCCTCTGCTACAGCGTCCAGATGCTCTAGAACGTGCGATGGGAGGAACCCGACCATTGCCTTCGTGGCCAAGTGCGGGAGAAGTCGGTCAGTGCTTGAGCGAAGATCTGAGGATGTCGCACTGCGAAGGATTAGCGTTCTCAATGAATGGTCTGCCTCCATGATTTCCTTCAAGTTGAGCTTCGCCGGTACGTGCGGTGAGAAGATCAGGGCTGTGAACAGCGAATGCCACAAGACTTTGAAGGGTTATCCCTATGCCTGCCGGTGGCAGGTTCAATCGCAGTTCCCGCAGTTTAGGCCAGGGTAGTATCATTCGTTTGACATCGACATCGTCTATCAGATACGGCGAGCACTCCATTCTGGCGAAAAAGGGGGATATATAGAATTCCTGGAGGCAGCGGCGGGGCACGAGAAGCGGACCAATGGCCGTGAATATCCTGGTCCCGTTAGGAGACCCAGAATCACGCACGTCTTCAAAATCCAGCCTCAGCGTTGTGAGAGTGGCCGCAAATTTTGTCAAGGATTGGCAGAGTTTGCAGGTATCTTCCGCCTGCAGGGTCTCATCGATTTCTGTCAGATAGCAGTACTTTAGACGGCATAGTATTCTCCGCGTGAAAGGTCTCTAGCATAGGCAATATGGAGAAGTCACCCTCGATCGTTTTGACTTCTTCGACATACGCTGTAACACCGAATGTTTTGACTTGAGTGAGCGGCGTCAAGGGTCGCAAGAGCGGTGCCTTCACCCATCCTGCTTTGTCCATGTGGAGGTCGCTAAGGTCCAGCTCCTCAAGGGTTACGAGGTGACCGATGAAGTCCAAGGGGAATTCGGGCAAGTTTCCATTCAAACGGAACGTTTTGAGATTGGGCACTTTCTCAGGAAGGTCAGCAAACCATTTGCCGAGAATGTCCCCCTGACCAGTGCCTAAGTCCCGGACACAAAGGGAGTCCGAGCTCTCGACCTTAAGAGAGGTCACTTGAAGGGAAGGTGCGACGAAAGCAGAGCACTGAGCCCGGGCACGGATCTATCCTGCGGTCTTCATTTTTGTTGGTCCATTCAAGCCTTGTCAAGTTGGGTGTCATTGGCCCGCCTCTCTCCAGTAGTAGCCTGATAATCGTCCCATAAGGGTCAGAGTCGTATCCGCCCGGACATTCATGAGAGTTTCGCTCCACTCTTCCTCTAAGAGTCGTCTTTCGCAGGTCTGCATTCTTCAGAGTTGCCTTCTACGGATCCGCCTTCTTCAGAGCTATCTTGAACGGACCCGCCTTCGCCATCTTCGTCTCTACAGATCCACCGTCTTCGGGATCATCTTGTCTGTCTTCTCCAGAGTCGTCTGCCTCCGAAGTATCTCCGTTCGGAGTCGGTTCGTCCAGAGCTGTCCTCATCGGAGTCGGGTGGCCTGCGTCAGAGCCACCTTCGTTTCTGTAGATGACTTTCACTTCGCGTATGCGATTGGCACAGATTTCGAATCTGTCTAGTCTTCCATAAGTTCTGGGTTATCGGAATTCTTCACATGGACGTAAAAGTGCGCATCAGCACTCCTATGACTGGATAACGATGGAATATGTGGGTATGCCACCTACGCGTTGCATCAGCCGACAGACGCGTCATTCGCAGAGCCTGGGGACATAGTACCAGCCGTCGCAAGTGGGAGTTGACATAGAAGAGGCCTACGAAGCCTGGTCGACTCTATTTGTTGCGAGCGAAGCGAGCAGTTCTTCACTAGGGCTGAGATCCGCGACAAAGAAGTACAGATTCTACTCACTGTGGCGAAGGGACCCACAAAGACCGAGCGCCAGCTCTAAGTTCCTACAGCCCCTTTACCATCCTCAGATTGAACTGGGAAAGGATCCATAATTGCTCGGCCATGTTTATTCATCCTGTGCAGTACTAAAAATGCAGTGAAGTGAGCCCTATAATGCGAACCTCGCCGTGCCACGTCACGCTTCGTGAGCAACTCGGCGCAAGTGCGCATCACTAGTATTGCTAGACGCTCGAAAGCTCCTCGGAGGCTGCGCCTCTCGTACATCAAAATCATTTATCGAGAACAATGGCGAAGCGCGGGACAATAGAAAGGGCTGTGATAGGTCAATATCATCGGGAAAATGGTTCTTACTGTGTCCACAAATCAAGGCGGATTTGTCGTAGCCCCTCTTGTTCTGCAACCATCTTTCGTCAGTTATGCGGCGACATTGAATGTAGGCGCGAGGATGCTTTTAGGTGCAGAAAGCTTGCTACTTACACCTCCTGAATTAGAGCTTGCTTGTACTAATCTGAAGGGGGAGGAAAGGCTCGGGCCGGCTGAGGCCTGGCGTCGGCGGCAAATCCCGCGGTGGCTGAAGTGTGGCATCCGTGATGTGGCAACCTCCAGACGCACTCCATCAGCCCCTTGAACAAAGACGAGTCATCGTTGATACAGGCCTGACCAAAGGTGCCAGAGAGGGAGAATTGCGCGCTGAAGACGAAACGAGAGGGCGAATGGGTCGCGTGGTTAGCTTGGCTAAAGTTTATTCGACAAACGTTCTTGCCTGATCTCGACGTCGTCCCTGCGGAATAAGGGGAGAAAACACCTCGCACATGGAGGCTTGTAACCGTTCTAGTATTGAATTTTTCAGGAGGCTCCCATTCACTAATCCCTGAACGTTGAACGTTCAAGAGCGGTCACAGCTGTGGCTCTCGGGTTGAGCCGAGGGCAGTCACAGTGACTGCCTTGCCTAAAAAGAGCATCGCTCCATCAGACGTCCGTGGCTGCGAGCGTCTGTACTCAACGACTTCCGCAACGACGACAACAGCCATGGACTTACAATCACTCAACATGAACACGCTCGCTAGCTCCTTACCGCCATCCAATCTAGCTAATGCTGAGAAGGACCTAATGGACAAGTTTAAAGGTACTGCCGAATCCTCGGAGTGCCTTGAGACCGAGTGAACTGATCATGGTTATTGCATGTAGCTGCTGCACTAAGCATCACGACCTTGTACCGCTCTTCGAGAGCAACCTCGAAGAAGGCCTACAATGCTGGTTACGCTGCGGCCTGCCAGGATCTCTTACTCATGATCCAGCAGGGCGTGTCCGATTCCCAAATGCAGGAGGGACTTGACGGGGAGCCGGGCGCTGGAATGGGGATGACGATCGGGCGTGTAATGGACTGGGTCGAGGCAAGACTTGAAGCTGTCAAGGCAAGAGAAGAGGAGGAGGACGAAGAGGAGGAGCGAAGCCGCCCAGGCGTCCCCGAGGGCAGCCACAGTAACAGGGCTGGTACGAGCGGCAGGGACGCGCTTAGCAGTGGCGTCAATGGCTCGAAATCGACAAGTCGGCCATCCTTCCAACCGAAGGAGCAGGTAAGCGGTTTCTAGTCTCCGTATAAGTCAGTCTAAGTACTAAATCACTGGCATCGTAGACTCGTCTTGCAACGTCCGCCCCATTTGTTCCCGCCACGCCACAAACACCCGGGCACTCAACTCCTGATCTGACATGGCGCGTGGCCTCCTCAGCGACACCCTCGCCGGCATCGTCGCGTATTCGCCTCCCCGAAACTCCCCAGGTAACGCCCGTGCCATTAGGCGCTTCGAACATCAACGCCAAGATCCGCATGCTCTCGCACATGAATAACAAGACCGTATCTACATCTTCGCCGACCGTCACCAGCCTCAGCCCTTCGACCTCGTTCGATTTCGCTTCCGGTGCGCATAGCTTCCGCAGCACACCCGTCCACGATACCGCTCTGCTCTCGCCTTTAGAGATCACGCCTCCGGTGGCCGCGGGCGCAAAGCGAAGGCATGACATGATGATGATGCTCAATAATGCGGGAGAGAATTCCGCGTTGACTGCCGAGGCACAGGATCGTGAAGCGCTCGCCGCAGGCCCTGCTTCGGGAACAAGGAGACGAACTAGGAGCATGCGTGATCGGGAAAGAGATGGAAATGACATGGACGTGGACGACCGCGAGCGGAAGAGAGTGGCGAGGAGGTAGAACGAAGAATGGTTTCCTCGAGCATGTAGGTGCTCCTTGCGATTGTGGGCATATCCTGGAATGTCGTGTCTACAACCACAATTCCACGCGTCGCTCCGTTCCTCGATCTTCGCAATGTAACGTGTATTATACCATTTGCAGGACCTCCCTTCATCCTCTCCTTATTTTATTGGTGCATTTCCAGTAGCAGAAGTAAAGAAGCTGTAGTCTTAACATACACCTACATGTAGTTACTAGTTCAGTCCATGGGCCACATATACTTCAGGTAACCTACGCTGGCCAGTACATGTACAGCCGCATCACTGTTTCCAGCGTGCCAGAACGAACGTTCACCAGGGACCGAACGTTCATGCTGAGACCATCCCGGGCTGATCGCGATCGGGCGACATATGTGCCCTTTGGCCGCACAAGGCGGTTGTGAGAGTCGTTCAAAACATATGCCAATTATTATGAATTACAGATACAATAGTGCAGCATGACGTTGGTTACGGTCTAACATCGATTATGCAGAGTTTGAGCAATTATGCATCCGATTCGTTCACGCAGCAAACGGAGACTTTTCCCTTAGTCTACCACCGATCCGATAAAATATGAACCTTTGGGATGTACCGAGTCGATGTACCGAGTCAGTACAACTCTCAGCGAGGAATATCATGGACTTACGGTAATGGAGCCATCAGTGCAGTCAAGCCCGCGAGCAACGCGGTCGCGCCAACCGTCCCCAGCCTATTATACATTGGCGTTGCGAATAACGGGAAGACGGCCGCGAATGCGGAACGTAGGAAACTGTTGCTAGCCATTGCAGAGGCGGCTATAGGTCGGTACGCGGTCACCAGATACGTGAAAGTCGAAGTGTAGATGAAGTATATGGCGGTGCCGAAGGGGACCGATGCGATGATAGGTACTATCCAGTGAACGTGAGGATATGTCGTGAATGCCAACCAGAACAAGCCTAGCAGAGAAGGGAAACATTCAGCACCCAGGTAAATGAATATGAGCTGTAACCCGTACTTATTGGTGCCAGTACTCCACCAACTTGACCCATTATCAAACGGATCTCTGGCGGAGGGTGGTCTCCATATTCTGCAGCCTTGCGGGCAAAGAGACTAGCGGGAAGTCAGCCTCACCCGAAGGGTCTCCAACCGGAGCACACCCACCTATTCCAGAAGGACTGCGTTGCAAGGGCGTTGAACATACCAATGCCGATTCCTAAGAAGGTCAAGCCGGTGAATTCGGGCGAAAATCCATGGTTATCTTCGAAGATGAAAGGAAAGGCTTGGAATGCGAGGTAGAGGATGCCAAGGATAAGAGCGTTCCTACGGGCCATGAACAGTCAGCGGCATAACGCATCCACATGTTTTACGAGAATTGTTACCATGTATCCAGTAATAAAGCCATGCGATCATAGAGCAGTAGTTCTATAAAAGCCATCAATGAATTCATCTCGCGTCAACGCGGTTCACACATACGAAACGGCTTATAGCAAGAAACCTCAATTGACTTCCACACGCTCACGTCCTTCTTGTCCAAGGGTGCATAGTAATTCTGATCGCCCGTTGATTTTCGCAGCCTACAGGAATTTCCCGCAGTCAGCCTACCTGGAGTACACCTCGTTCGAAACAAATAAAGCACGGACCTAGCTGCTTTACGCTTGGTCAGGACTGGTTCATATGTCTCAGGTACAAGCTGATCGAGAGCTCAGTGATAAGTGAGGCGGTGCAGAAACGCGTGGTACGACTCACAATGTATAATGCGAACGTCTGTACAAATATCCACATGATGAGGACTCTGTATGTCCATCTCCAGTTTACATTCTAGAAGCCAATGTCAGGAATATCGTCGAACTGCTTCGTGATTGGCGCACCTGATTTATGAACCTGGGAGTATGGAAAACCACAGTGAATGGGATATTTTGACAAAAAGGTGAGGGGAAGAAGATATTTACCCGCTCACTAAGGGTCCTAGCACGGGCCCGATGAATGGAGACATCGTGTATACTGCCATTGGGCTGGGCAGAATATAAGTTAGGTGCCCAGTGACTTCACAACTAAATTACAAACGAGTACTTACTTCGCGACTGAACGATTATCGAACAGGTCACTCACGCTTCCGCCGGCCACACTCAAAAAAGCGGATCCACAGAATCCCGTTATGAATCGAAAGACCAAGAACACGGCTGGAGAACGTTAGACCCCAGCACAATATAGCGAGTCGTTGGTGTTCACTTACCGATGTTAGGGGCGAATACGATGGGCCAAGTGAACGCGAAGAACAGAAGATATGAAACGCGATAGACTATGTTCCTTCCATACACTTCGGAAAGTGGTCCAACTAGTAACGGCCCTATCCCAAGCCCCTCAACGAAAAGACTAATGGACAGGATTGTGACCTCGCGAGAGACATGGAACGATTGAGCGATCCCAGTTTCGGAGAAAGAAGCCTGTCCAGGTACAGAATCTTGAGAAGCAGTTCAATAGTAGGTGGAGACATCCGACTTACTATAGAAGATGCACATGTCACGCAAAGTGCGGACGAACTGATGACAAGCACGATCAGCCACTTCTTGCCTATTGCCATATGTTTTGGGGAGTCCGTCTCATCCAGCGCCACACGGTAGGGATCCTCCGACCCGTCTCCCCATGGATCTTGAGTGACCCCTTTTGCTTGATCCCCGCTCGTCGAGTTGCGAGCTGTGGATGCAGCATCTGGTGCGTCATTCTCGATGCCTCTGCGGCTGCCGGACTTCTTCTCGTCGCCCTCGTCCCTGCTGCCTCTGAGCGTTTCCGGCGGCGTTCTAGACATCAGCTTCTCAGCGGAGATTGGCTGAAAAGGATAACGGCCTACGACGAAGACTGCCGTCAACACCTAGGTGCTGTTTTAAACCGTCTTCTCCTCAGGTGCGATATATTTTGGTAGGTTACATGACGCTCGGTCAGCAGTTCTCGGGCTCTCGGATAATCCATTCCGACGGTGCGCCGCCAATGACAAAAGACTGACCATGCAGGTTTCCACGGTCACTACTAATCTCTCACGCTTAGCATCGTGAGCTTACGCTTACCGCGACTTTGAATCCCTGACTGGTATACTAGTCCTGTAATGACCAGAGCTCTCCATGACCTCCACAGTTCTTTCCCCGGCATCGTTACATTTCGCGTTTCTCACTAATTATAAGGTCGCGGTCTGTACCTGCGCAGGTGACCCCCGAGGCTGGGACACTCGCGAGACACGTCGGCGAGTTGCCCTGCCTTTGCTTATCATTATGCCCAGCTTAGAACCTGTTCGGCGCCGCGGGTAGGGTAGGGTACACGCCCAACCCGTCGAAAGGTTCTCGCAAGGTTGTAGCCGAGGTCTCGCGTCAACCTCGCTTCGGAAGGTCCGGTAGACCCCAACATAGACCTTGTTTTGGCATTCTGCCCAGAGATGAGTGTGCCATCATTTGAGATGGCAGCGCTGAGATCAGAGTGGCATCTTCTTAAGAATTTGCCAGGGACATCTCATCAAGACCGCCACGATACCAAGTTGCACTTTGGGAATTACACTCTTTTGGGCCTAGCAAAAAAAAGATTGTATGGTAGGGATATATGGAAGAATGGCTTTTGTAAATGATTCTCAGGCTCACAGAAGATAATCTTTATTGAGAATTTCGAAGCTTATACAGTGGCGTGCGAAAGTAATGCACCACCCAAAATAAATGTATATCTCTGCAACCACTTGACCATTCTCTTCGGTTTTAAAAAGTAAACTTTTAGCCCTCCTGGGCAACAATATGGCAGTACTATGGAGTGATGTAGGTGCCCCTATCAGGAGAGAGAGGCTCTACATCAAAGACCCCAATTTTCAACTTTTTACTGAGAGTCCCGATAGACTAGCGGTTATGACCATCTGAAAGAGGCAAAACACTGTGCAGTTTTGATACCAGAATGACCCTGATTGACTACACTGGTGTGGAGATACAGGGCCAGAAAGTAGGGGGTCTAGGTGTAAAACTCAGAAATATTACACCAAAATCCCAACTTTCTGACCTCATATCTCCACAGTGGTGTAGTCAATTTCTATGATTCTAGATTCTAAAATATACAGATTTTCCTGATGATTTTAGCCATGCAATGTATGGAAGTCTGTGGTATCTCTACAAGGAGATAAATTTTGACTACAAATATTGTTTCTGCTGCAGAAAGAGCAGATCGATTCTGATCACCATGATTGTGGTTCTATCTGATAGAGCTTCAAAAATACTACAAACTATGTGTTTACACCAAGAGGAAATACTCTGTCTACATTGAGTTACCAAATACTGGTCGAAAAGTGGTGGTGCATTACTTTCGCATGCCACTGTAATATATATTTTCAGTAGTATTATCTTTGCTGATATGTCATAATTAAATCTTTTATATTCACCTAGACAGCCCTAATTAGGCTAGCTCATCTGTCCCCCGGTCAAGCTTAACAAGGCTCAGGATTGCTTGTTGACTGACACCAGTGGTCGTACCGGGGTTTAGCGCTGCCTTAGTACAACCAATATATACTATGTATTAGTACTGTAATACAGAGTGTTGCTTGTAGCTACCGTGTCGGGCCACGTCGGCGCTTGCCGATCTGCCTAATCAGGCAATCGGAGCGCCTCCCGCCGCCGCCTGAGTCCATTCCATGCTTATGTAATGTAGTCTAGATAAGTAGTTGCGTCGCTGTGCACCTGACCTTCCCAAAGAACGAGGCTTATAAGAGTGGACGATTGAGCAGCGGGTCCACTCTTATAAGACTCAAAAGCCATTTCTCCTAACTCCGGCGGAAGCACCAGGAACACCGTGAGCATTGTAGGATAGCAGAGTAGTAGCCTCCAGGAGACTCCGGCGGTGCCACTGGCTCGAGCAGTAGCATCGCGTGGACCCACGTATGAAAATAGACAGTTGCCTAGAAAGGGCTGATACCACCCGTTGCATCAGTGATGTCACAAGTGCTGCCGTGCCTGACGCTGGTCGTCACTGTCCCCAACGAAGCCAGCGATAGAGAGCATATACTGCCTCAAATAAAATCGATTAAATCACGATAAAATCCTCAAATATACTGTATGGTACTCTTCATATGTCATTCATTACCGCATAGTTCCTGCATCAGTTGTGCACTTGATATCAAGATATATCATGAGGAGACTTCCACAAAAATCGAAATATCAAGTCTTCAGCACAGCGGGCAAGCACCGATGTCCCGCCACCGGACATTCGTCATTCATGAAATAGGTGGGAGAACACTTTCCTTGCATGCTCCAAAGTGGGACTTGGCAGAGACATAAGAATGAGAGAACAATGTCAATCAAATGTCCCCTGATTTTTAGAGACCATAGTAAATGTCCCGCGGACCTGCCTTTGTTCATTCAAAGGACATTCTCCATGTCCAGGTCATGGTCCAACAAAGACCATTTTAGGAAAGTGTTCTCCCAACCGGGGCATGTTCATAGCATGCTCGCCGGCGGGACATCGGTCTCTGCCCACAGTGCAGCTGGTGTTATGATTTTCCCATGCTTATCTCATTCCATTTCCATTCCGAGCATTGCTATTGGACAGTACCTTTCTCTGAGTAGAACTTCCCATGGACGCTATCTTCTTCCCACACGTTATCTCCCTTGACTCACCTTCTACCAATGGGCGCCCTTGTATTTCTCATTTCTCTGAGTTACGTTCTCACAGGACAGCTTACGCGTCCTTTCTTATTGTTCTCTTCTTTGGGTATTAACCCCTATACCAGTTACTATATATACTGTAGGAAAACCCATGTATTCCTTAGTTCAACCTCCTGTTGAATACAGCGATTACCTGGACTCTTGACTTGACCGTTGGCATTGGCCCGGCCAGACCTACCTTTCAGTACGCTTACTGAGGTAGTGACGACATAACTGTTGACACGTGGCCCAGTTATCTCAAGACGACTAGTTAGGACATCGCTTCCTAACATTAGGTTGAACTCTTCTACGACACTTGCCGACTTCTTCAAGCCTAGGCAACCCCTCCTCTACTCTTGATCATCCTCGTTGGACTCCCTAGTGGAATCCCGTCCCTTGAACCAGAACCATGACGAACCCGATTGATCCTACTGCCCAAGCGGCTGGAGCAGGCATTGCTGCACCAGTCATGCAAGCACGACCAACTGAAATCAA
>NW_006920415.1:145659-200013 GCF_000344685.1 Gloeophyllum trabeum ATCC 11539 | reverse complement strand
CGTCTTACTCCTCCTTTCCCCCTCGAACTATTAAATACCCCTCAGTTGTCTCGGACCGCCTTCACCCATATCACGGGGTTTAGGTTTATTTCTTTATGTTGAATTTTGGGTCTGTTCATGATCTATCCGGCACAGGAATGCCTTCCTGAGGTTTCCCTGGTCAAAGCTAGTTGCACTGAAGCATGATAACCTCATTTTCCTATAGTTGGGTACAGCAGAAAATATAACAGAAATTCGATGAAAGTATCCCCAATATCTTCCCAGGCTTGGGAGATGCATTTCAGTGCATTTCCAGTGGTTTTGCACGATTTCCGAGGCAAAACCACCCATTTTGATGGCCCACTGCCAAGTTGAGGAAGGACCCAATCTCATAACTTACCCAATATCAGGTATTTCGGAAATCCCTCTTGGCAATTGACTCCTTTTCATAAAAGAAGCACTTTGGCAAGAGGGAATAGTTTTGTGATTTTCTGTGTATTTCCCACAAATCCTGTTCACCAGAAGCGGTGACTAAGTGGACTGCACCATAGGCCCAAAAGAGTGCAACTCCCGAAGTGTCTTGATCAAGAGCCCACATGTATGTCGTGAAACTTGAAATAACCATCTTTTGGGAGGTTACAGTGATAAGACCGCCACTCCTTCACTGCGCTTGCGCTCGTCGCTCAATGTCAGAAAAATCAGAAAAGCATGATATTGCTATACAATGCCAGATAATGCACTGATAAGTCAATCAGGTTTGAGGAGAGTTATCAGGTTCAGAAATGATTGAAAGCGCATATAAGCCTCCGTCAGGCTGATCAGGCCTGACGGGGGTTACAAGCCATTATAAGGCATGATAAGCCCGGATAAGGCCATGGGTCCCAGAAATGAGAAAAGGAGGAGCCACTCACACCACACGATGGTCATCGACACTACTATATAAGACGTCACTTTAATACAGGTACTTCTTCCGTGAGATCTACGGTCCTGTGGCGGGGGAGCCACAGTCCATTACAGTCCCAGTTCCCACGCCATTTGGGACCCCGGCCTCTCCATTCCCCGTCCATCCCGGCCTGCTGGAGGGCCAGATACACGCCTCCCGTGCTTCAAATATTGTACATACTTGCAAATATAATCTATGCTATTGTTAGTAATATTTGAGGGTCAAAGAAGCACATCAGGCGCTCGGGAACCCTACAAACGCGCGGGTGAGGTAACCAGATATCTACCCGAGGGACTGTAAATGCCAAGGCTATGGACTGTGGATTTCGCCAGCGGAAATCGCGTCGTGACGCGATTTGGCGCGGGTGCGCGCCAAAATCGACCCCCTCCTCAGCTAGGTTCGGGTCGGGAAATTCACAGTCCCAACCGCGGCATCACAGTCCACTCGGCACCCAGATCTGTGGCTTGCCCCGAGCTTTAGCTGACCTACTTGCTTGCTCCTGGTATTTATTCCTTACTTAGCTGCACTGTACCGTAGCTGCACATGTACTATAGTTCAAAGAAATTTTATTCCGAATTTTCTACCCTACCGTACCCTCATGGAGGAGGCTGCATCTGCCCGCCTCCCGAGCTTGACTTGCAGCGGTGGCGGGAGTTGCTTATGTAATCCGATTGAGACCGTAAACTTTCCTATGATCAGATTCACTTCGACTTTGATTCGAACGAGTGGCCTTGAGTTGAACGATGATGATATATGTAAAGACTGTCAATATAACTACTACACTACGCAACAATAGCTGTGTGAGTCTCACATTGGTATATATACATCATACATACTGCCTTACCGGGCGACTCGTAATGACTGCAGCTGGACTTGGATACTGTTGCTCGCGCTCATGTCCTCTGATGTACGGCTATTGTAGATTTTGCCATAACTTTAGACTTAGACTATAATGCTACCGTAGTCAACATGCCACCTTTAAGACACTCAATCCGTGTAAAGGCTACGACCGTATTTCAAGATGTTTCCGACATACAGGATCTACTGCAGAATTCCTGTGATATTACAGCACCACCAGAAGCCCCTACCTAATCTAAACCTGACAACACCTGATAAGGGCTTATCAGCCTTGAAACACAACATCATAATGCCTGATCAGTCCATCAGGTTCTGTCAGGGCTTATCAGTCTTTTCCAGATTTTCCGACAAAGGACCTGCGAGTCAGGTAAAACATTCGATAGCGTGACAATATTCTTACATACTCCCCATGACCTGAGTATATTTTCCATACGTCTGTTTATCCGATCGTAGCGGCGCAAGCGCCAATCCCCGACTCCAGTCAGAAACCATCAAGTATTCCAGTACTAGTGTCTGGTCAAGTTGCGGAATGCCAGTCTTGACGCGTATGGACACATACACAGTATTGATATAGTCCTGTCTTATATCTACATCAGTATTTAAAGGGGCTTCCTCCCAGTCCCCACTCAGAGATACTAGTCTCATTTGTCAGCCTCACTTGTGGCAAAGCATCCTTTTATCGAATGCTATGCACTGCATCACTTTGACCTTTCACGTCAGGTGTGTGTGGGCAGTTGTCTTCAAGTTCGAAACGAAAGTGGCGTCGGTCCGGTCGGGACGTTGCTTACATGAGGTTCTCACGGCGAGAGCGAGTTGTATGGTGGAGCGACCATTTCTTCCCGACAGAACCCTCCTCCCAACTACCGTGGGAGTCGGGGATGCCACGCGGAAACTGAAGATACTTCAAGGCAATGCCAAAGGCACTGGCTAGCGAGTTCCCCAGTGCAGTCAGCCTTGCAAGTCCTTTGCCACTATTCATTCTTGAAATGCTTGGTACATTGTCATGCGTGTCATATCCTCCTTATCCCTTTTCCCCCTTTCCTCGATGAGATTGGAATTTCCCGCCACAATGGCCAGATATAGTTACCCCCTTATCCCCTTTGGGTATCGTTGACGTATGATGCTTGATGCAGCGAGCGTGCACGTCCTTCTCACCGCCTTGTCCAGTTTCCATGAGCTCTAGTCGCCGTTCAAGCCGTCGTTCGAGCTCGAGCAAGCAGATACCGGCTTGGAGGTCATTGTCGCTATCGAAGAATAGCGCGTCCGCCGCTGTATCGAAGGTTTTCGCCCAGCCGGAACACGGCAAGCCACTCGAGTCCGCAGCGTCGAAGCTGCCCGCTGCCATGCTCGATGATGCAGCCAGTATAACCAGCAGAAAGCGCGAGGACAGTGAGTCTTTGCACGACCTGAAGGACGAGGCAGACGTTAAGAGCGTGAGTGGTGAAACTGGACGGTCGGAGGGTACTCAGGAGCCTCGTGAAGCTGCTAGCGCGGTCGCTGAACAATATTTAGCGATGAACGAAGTACCCCTCACCGAGTCTCCATCGTCTACCTCGCCCGTACCCACGTCAGGGCCATCCCAGTCATCAGCTGCCATTCCGTTCCCTTCCACAAGCCAAACGGAGAGCTCTGCGAGCTCACAGAAATCGACTGGCGGCTCGTCATGGTTCTCTTCACTTTCCAGAGCTCGCGGCAAGACCAAGTCTTTCTCCTCAGCGACAGGCAAGACCTCGGAGGAGCAGTCGTCGAAGCCAGGAGAAATCAGCGCTCCCCCGGCTCCGATCATTGAAATCCAGCCATCCACTCCAGGGTTTGAAACCCCTCCTGCTGACCCGCAGTCGGCTGAACCCTTGAACCCATGCGAGAGTGCACCCGAAGCCACGCCCACGGCTACTGCTGCGGAACCCGCACCCGCTTCGCCCGAAGCCAAGCCAAGTGAACCCCAGCCTATCCCGGGCCATCGCAGCAAGCGATCATGGTTCGCCTCCCCGACCGGCTCGCCGCATCGCACGCAACCATCCTCCCCGCTCAGCCGCGCGCACTCACCCCACCCGCCCACGAGCTCCCCCAAGTCCCCGAGGCCGCGGCCGCGCGTGCAGCAGATGCCGTCCATGCCGTCGTCGATTGACGAGGAGGTGCCGCAGATTATCAGGCCGTCCCCGCCTGACGAGCCCCCGCACGCGGTCGTGCAGCACACGTGCGAGCCGGCGCCGAAGATATCGTCTTTGAATCCGGCGACGAGCAGGTTCACGCTGACGCTGCCGCTGCTGGGGAGGCCGAAGGTGCCGCTGGAGAAAGCGGTCGCTGCTGCCCAAGCGGAGGACGTGAGGGATCCCGGCCCGCCCAAGGAGCCGCTGGAAACGCCGATAGAAGAAGCGATCAAGGTTGCTCAAGAGCAGGACCTTCGGCAAGAGATTGCAGTCGAAGCCAGCGGCTCAAGTGAGTTCCTCTGATTATTCAATGTGTTCTCAATGACACAATCAAACAGATTCCAACGGAAATGCTGAACTACGGGAGGGTGAAAGCGCCGTGGTGAAGGCTACCTCAACCACGAACACTTCTATGACAGTCGAGAAGACCGCCGTTGACACCATGACTCGTTACTCGTCTTCCTCCTCTTGGTGGGACTACGTCGGCTGGGGATACACTACGTCGAGTCAGGCATCTCAGTCGGGCAGTGCAACGCCTCAAGATGCCATCGCCAACACTTCCTCCGGTGCACCATCTGCGCAACCTCATAGTCCGTCAACTTCCACCGCGGGTTCTACAGAAAGTGCTGCAGAATCTGACGAACACGACACCGTGAAGGATCCTGCGCCACCAAAGGCGTCCTCGATATTCTCCGCTGATACGGCGCGCAGCCAAGGGTCTGCTTGGTATTCACCCTGGAGTTGGTACTACACGCCTTCTCGGAGCATGTCTGAGGAGCAGCCATCTGCTCATCAGGGCTCCGAGAAGACGGAATCGGAACGCGTCAAAGAAGAGGCTTTGAGACGTTCTGAATCGGAGCCTCCCGTGAAAGGAGAAAAGACTGCGTCTCCAGACTCGCAACGACGTCACGCATCGGATATCAATCCGATAGAGTCGAGCATCACGATAAATCGCTCTGGGTGGATCTCCTTCCTAGCGTCAAGAGCCTTGATGATGAAGACAGTGGCAGGATCTGATGCTGAGGTCCGAAGGGACGAGAACGGCGTGGAGGTGATGGATATCGACGAGGAAGAAACGCCGAAAGAACAGTCGACCCAGCAGGCGGTTGTCGCCACGCGCCAGCAGGCAGCAGCAAAGGTACCACCATCACCGACTCCCAGCACCCCGGCCAGCAAGAGCGGACCGGAGCCTAAGAAGTCCGGCCCCCCTGCTCCGCCGATCACTGAATCGGATTCCATCAAGCGGGAGACGACAAGGGTGGGAAGGGACAAGCACCGCAAGGACAAGCAACCTCGGAAGGCGTCTTCGGCGTCCCCTGCATCATCGAAGAAATCGGGGGCTACTACGCCGACGTCACCCCGCGCACAGCCTCCGAATCTCGTATTGCCCACATGGGCCGATACTTTCCATGTCCCTCCGAGATCGGTGGTGCCGCCTCCGCCACCGTCGACGCTGAGGAAGACCATGCGCCTCGTCAGCGCTGTGGGGGGAGCCTTGTTCGCGCAGGAGGACCAGAAGGGAAAGGGCAAGGGCAAGGCTCGTGACCACGAGGAGTTCCTACATTACGGGAAAGAGCTCCCGCGGGCATGGGACGTACTTGGTGAAAGGCTTGAACCGGATGTACTAAGAGGGTGCAAGAAAGTGGTGGTGATTGGAGTACACGGATGGTTTCCTGGTAAGAATTATCCATACTGAATGTTTGTCCGGTCGCAACTCACGCCGGATGCTCATTCATAGGTGCTGTGATGAGGACGGTACTCGGCGAGGTGGGTTCTCCTTTCGTATATTATTGATGATCCTGTTCTCTTATGAACGTGACATAAACGTCAATTGACCGGCAATATAGCCTACTGGAACCAGCAGCAAGTTTGTGAATATGATGTGTCAAGCTCTAGAAGACTTTGAGGAAAGACATCAGGTTAGATTAGAGAAGGTCACACAGATTCCATTAGAAGGAGAAGGAACGATAGGGAAACGGGTAGAAAGGTGCGTGAGGCATCGACTCAGCCCGACGTTCTCCCCGATTCACACCGTGACCGCAGACTGTACAATACCCTTACAGGGAATAAGGAATGGATGGACGATATTCACTCCGCTGATGCTATCTTCGTTGCGACTCATTCCCAGGGTTCCATAGTATCAACCCACGTCCTTGACCGTCTCATTCGCGATGGTCACATTAGGACCCGGAGAAGCGTCGACCTTACCAATGCAAGCACGGCCGTGAATCCTGGTGGTGCGGTGCCTGCGGTAGGATTACCCCCGCAGCGAGTATGCTGCCTCGCTCTCTGTGGGATTCACTTGGGGCCGCTTCGGTACCTTAGCAGCAGTTCATTGCTGCAACCGTATATCCAGGTTGGTGGCTTGGCTTCGCAATCCTGCATAAATCTCAACTACAAGATAGTACTTCGAGTCTGCTGCTGCAAAGGAGCTATTTGATTTCCAAGTATGTCCGGTTCGCACTGTTATGCCCTGTGGTTGTCTCAGTCTTGGTGCGATAGGATACGGAAAGTCAGGTATCCAAAGACTACGTGAAGGCGCTGCAAAATGTGACAAATCATGGAGTAAGGCTCAGCAAAGATATACGATCAAGCTCGTTACGCTAATCTCTTCTTTCCGCAGACCAAGATGGTCTACATTGCATCCATGAACGATCAGGTGGTCCCAGTTTATTCAGGCCTCTTCACGTCGGCGTCGCATCCTCTTATTCTTCGAGCCTTATATATTGATGGTGATGCATACCAGTACGTTGAGTCACTGAGGACGGAACCTTTAATCACTCATCGAGGCGTTTTCTCAGTTCTTCTGATTTCATGTCAAATCTGCTTGTTCTTTTAATAAGAATCCTGAACTCTGGACTTTCGGATAGTGGACTATTGGTCCATCTTTCGGAAGCTACTGCAGGGTCCCTAAGTGGAGTGGGACATTCTACGGCATACGAAGAACTACGGACCTTCAGGTAATCGCAGTCGATATCGTCATTTGACATGCGCTGAAGCCTCAGCAGTCTTGCCGTCGATTATCTATTCTTGACTAATGATGGTCTTGACGATCATCCAGAACTTGAGATCAAGCCTTTCAATGCCAATAGCGAGCTTAATGACTACGAGGTGAGACATTAGACGGTGTTACCTGGTGTCTGATGTGTTAACAGAAGTCCGGTGCAACAGATACCTTGGGCTCTTCGCGACCTCATAGCAGACGAGCGCGTCGCGTACTTCTTCTGGAAGGAGTTCTCACAGCTCCGAGATGCTTTCGACGATTGGCATCCCAAAACCACCATTTTGAGGGATATCAAGCGCAAGCTACAACCGATACAACGTCTGCCTTCAGCTTCGAATCACACTTCTGCCAGCAAGTTATGAACAGCTCATGTTTTGCGAGACGCCCGAGATCATCACAATCCACGGGGCATCATTCACCATGGACAGCAATTTGGTGTATACTCATTCATGTATTATATCGCTCTGTTGTATACATAGGCATTTATCAAAAAGGTATTGCATCGATTGACGACCAGCTAGGAGTGAGAGCGCACAAAGTATCGCAAGGCGTTTCCTTGTATCATCCTCGGTCTGATCCTCTAATCCAGCTCACAGCACAGCCATTCGTTCCGAATCACGTCCGCCAAAGTCTCCCATCTCCTAGACACCGGTACAATTGAATTACGTTGCATGTGGGACCCTGCTTGCTCAGCGATACTCAGCCCCACAGTCGCCTATACTGGTAATCATTCGTCGGCCGTTCGAGCGCTCTAACACTGCTTCGATAGCAGCATTATCATCCGGTGATAATTTGAAGCCAAATGCCTTCTGATTATCGCGCGTGTGTTCGGACACTCCGAGACGAGAGCCTAACCCAGGGTAGGGAACTCCCATCAGCTCATCACTCCGCAAAGACGAGAGTGAATTACTGACCTACGAGGACAGCACCCACGAAAGAGTGGTCGAGGACCCAGCGTGTGGCTATGTTCGCTATACTCCGTCTGTGACGATCAGCAATCACACGCAGCACGGTCAGGAGCTCTTGAAATAGCGCCCAGCTTCCCCAAGCGCGGACGATGATATCGAGATACTGAAGATGGGGTTAGACGTTTGAAAATCCTAACCATGGGAGGCCGACGGCTCATACCTTGCGCTGAGATGGAGTAAGGTTGCCGGAATACAGATCAGGTTCCGGCTGGTGAAGCCAGTGGTCTGCGAGGAACCCACCGCACTGTGCTTAAGAAGGTCAGTATGACCACATACTCATCAAGGGCTGGAGGACTAGCCAGAGTCCCGTAAGTCAGAAGCTTCATGCAGTGTTTTTCGCACACCGCTGCCATCCCATGCAGAGGACGCGTATCAATCAATGAGAACTTCATTGGGTGAGCGCAGCGCTTGCATCGGTACCATAGAAAGCGCTTACCTGCACTTGATTCGACATTATAGATCCGGGACCGAGCTGTGTGCATATTTCATCACTTCTGATTGAATCAAAGTTGCACAGTCCTATGGCGCAGATCAGTCCCTCTCGTTGTAAGTCCTGAAGGTGTCGGAGAGCGGTCATGTATTCATGGTTGGAATAGTCTTGCCAGTGGAACTAACAACTAATCACGTGTCGGCCAACGAAGGGCACGTGGTAGACGCTACCTGCAATAGATCTATACGCTTTGTGTTCATGCGTTTCATGCGTTCACGCACAGCAGCTTCGACCACTTGACGTGACGGATCCGTGGGCCTGAAGACGCACCACTTGGTAGCACCTATGACCTTCGTAGACAGGGCGAACGCCTGCTGAAACTGTCCCTATGGGCACGTTTAGGGCAGCATTTCCTATCAATAGATGGTCACATACAAAGAGAATTTCGGCGCTTCCGTAGTGGTCCGCTGACAGAAGAGGGGGTTAATGCCGTGCAATGACCGAACGTCAGAATGAGGTGGTGTACCCTGATATCGTCGGACATGATGAGCTGTCAGCTCCCTTCTCGATATAGCTTAGACAATCTTACCATGTCTGCATGGTAAACGCGGTCAGCGATGCCAATGCTTATGGTCGTACACTGACCGAATGCCACATATCCCAGCTCAGCATGCCTTGCCATTTCGCGACGGATCTTGGACGCAGGGGCAGTACCCCAGGCATTACTGGATAACTGCCAAAGGCCAGTCCAGATTCTAGGAGCAATGAGAGGCCCCAGCTGAAATGTCTCTAAGCACTCATTGTGGCGAACCATGGTACCAGTGAGTGGCGGTAGCCAATGCGTTCTGTGCAAGTAGTCCCCTCTTCTTATGTGAATCCAATTAGCCTGAGATATGGATGGACGGCGTACTATGTAGTAGCCTGATAAAACACAGAATCAGGCGTCTGACATGGCATTGGTGTTCTGTGTTGTTTTCGGTCCTAGTATCCATATGACGTTTCGTTGACTTGGGACCCGTTAGTCATTCTCGCTTGCCAGGAAGCTATTGTTCGGATGTCACGTTCTGGGTTAGGATCAGGGTCACGTATTCAGTTGCAGATCTCCGGGAAGTTTTATAGCTGTGTCTGAAGGGGGTCAGTTCCGCTCCGACGTGGAAAGCACTGATCCCGGGCCCAACGGTACCGTTAAGTCATGCGTTCTCGAGCGTTTCAAGCAGATCGGCTTCGGGAATCACAATCTGTTTCGCCTGATCTTCATAGACCCATCTTTGGCCCCGTTCGACCACGGCGGTTCCGTTCGCTGATTTAACTCACTGTTCAGTGCATGCGCACAAACTGGTTACATGGCACAATTGCTGACGTTACGCGTTGCAATCATGTGCTGCCAGTGACTATAAAATGCCTGAGAGCTGCAAGTCAACTCAGGGCTAATAATCATTGATATGCCATCCCCCGAGATCACACCGGCACATTCATACGAGCCCCGGGCAGCGAGCGGCCATGTGTAAGTAAGCTTCCAGAACGTGGTACATCGACGCGCTTTTACCTAGCCACCACAATAGCAACCTCATGGTCGACACGTTAATCGCTAATATGCGCCCTGAAGAGTAGGTGTTCTCTATGAGCTCGTCTATGGTGCGGGATTAACAGCTCCTTCCCCTATGTAGCTTGCGAGCCATAATGCGTACCTTGCTTGCGACGCATTCCCCAGCGCTTGCATCGGCTTTCACAGATATCGCGAGAGCACGACTCGTCCAAATAAACGCCCAGGCCTTGCCACCATCGTCGACAGTCTTCGTGACGACTTCCCCCTCTGGCTTGTCCAAGCCAGCGCCGAGCCTTGAAGAGGTCCTAAAACGAGCAAGGTCACTATATGGCGCCGGGATGGGATTCGCTAGCCTGTCTTTGCTAGCTTCAATAGTTCGGGACACATGGGGTAGACGGTGGGAAGCTGAGGGGGAGATGATCGATGCTCTGACCATGATCGATGCCGATATTACGCAGGCACTCCAGAGCTCGAGAGAGGAGCTAGAAGGCGGTCGCATCGCCGATCTAGCGGCCGCGCGCGCAGCAGCAGCCGAGTTGAGAGAAGCTTTGAAGGGTAGTGACGCGGAGGTTACGACCTGGGGTGGAGAATTTCCGTTCGAAAGAGGTGCTGCTAGTATGGATCATTGGAAGTTTTAGCCCTAAGCTGTCACACCTGTATCGGACGAGTATAAGCGTAGAGGAAGATCCGTTCGTTCCATAGACCACCGCTTTCGATGATGAAACCGGGGGAGGTCCGAGTAGATGGTCGTGGCCGTGACTGAGGAATAGAACCTGTGCGATCATCAGCCAGGGGACGTGGAGTACAGTGGCAGCTCTTCGCAAGTTTACCTTCGAGTATGTCCAAGGTGACGGTGTAATCAGTCAAGGGCTACGGTTGTCAACATGAGACGCCACGACAAGCTTCTGGGCAGGTACAGCGAGCGAAATCTTGTGCTCTCCGTCACTCCTTGGCAGCTAAGGGACGCTGACGATATTTCACTCCACTGATATCCGGCTACTTCATATGTGGCCGGCAACCGATCGCCTACATGTATTCGAGTGCGTAAGTAGGGGAAGGAATGCCTGAAAGGGGTGGCACCAGTCATGGTAGCTAGTATCCATAGCAAGGCATGTGATTAGTCCTAACGCTGCTGTCTGGACTTAGCTATATGATAGGACGGTCAGCCATATGGATACCGCCTAGTACCCGTCGTTGGAAAGCATGGTAGCGTGCGGGATCCGGGCGTATATCCTGCTTCCTAGTGATCACGAGAGGAATTCGAATCATCTATTTCAGCATACGGAAGATGTATATTTACCATGAAAGGGCAACTCAACATACCCGACCCCTTCCACCGTGGGTGTCATCACATGTGAGCAGATAGACATGCGCTCAATCCTGCAAGAAAGCCGTCAGATGTCTGACCGGGGTTTCATAAGACGCCTAACCGGCACGTACCTAGGGAGGATAGCCGTGAATAACTAGAGCACGCAACAAGCAATGCAGTTTCGCGCTCTGCATAGGACATCATAGCACCAGACAGAGTCGAGCGCCTGCCGAGCCGACGAGACCAGTGTTTACTGACAATTGATCGTAAGCTGACGGCAATTTTCAGGAACGCCACCTTTCTCAGTGTCGCGTCATCCCGCCTGGTTTGAGCGGGTAGCTGTCGTGCCCTGGCCATGGGCCGTTTTGTCCGCGGACGTGGTGGCCGAGGAGTGCATCACCAGGTGAGGCCGAAGCTCCAGGGGCACCACGAAAGTGATCTTCTCAGGTCTCTGTAAACAAACGTATGAAATGCGGTGAGGTGTAAGGCCGAGTATAAAAAAGATAGCCTCTCAGACCCTCAAATATCGTGAGATGAAGCGGTACACATTGCCTGGCAAGGCCGTTACTTCCGGAACCCTGGACTGCTGAAGGCACAAGCGTGCCGTTACCCCAACCATCGGGGAGATTACCGCTCAGTCCAGAAGTGGCATTGTTCCAGGCTTCGTAGAATGTCGCAAAGATCAGAAAGACTCGGAAAGCTACATTTTCGTTTTGACAAGCAGTCCGAGCTCCGGCAGTAAGGCGGTGGCAGACTCGTATAAACAATTGCCAGTTGGTCCGGTTGCGTATGGGTCACTGCAGATCACTGCATGGCAATATGATCAGAGTCGCTACGAGACGTGGCTTCATATGGGGGCGGGCTGTGACCCTGGATGGTGCTGCGAGTCCCTGCGAGTCTACAGATAACGGTCGTATGCATCCCCCCCGGATTCAGGCAGAGTTGTCAAGGCGTTCCGGATAGGCGACGTCGAAGACACGAGATGTGGATGATAGCACCAATGGCAAGCCACATACAACTCATGATCTTTGCGCAAGCGCCGGCGTACACGATGAACACCGGAAGACAAACTAGAAACTCCTCGATCAGGATCGTACTTCATGTCTTGATCTGTCCCGATTCCCGCGAGGCTTCGCGTACTCAGCTTCCGCCGGCGAGAAGCTTGAAGCATGAGCGCGCAAACTCGGAGGACATGACATTTTAACTGTTACGTGGACAGATAAATTGGGCGGACTACCGCCATAGAGCATAAGCTAGTAGTGGTGAAGATAAGAGACTGATCCGCGCACGTATTTGATGTCCCGGGTACTAGAGCAGGTGCCTTCCTAGTACATAGTGTACAAGACGTACTAGCGGGTGGGTAAGCCAGATCATCAGCGGGACTTCCAGTGCCCTAATCTTGAAGGCAACGGACAAGATGAGGAACCGATAACCCCATTGCGAACGGGTCATATGACGACAATTTTTTTCTGGTTTTCCGGAGTGGACGTGAGGATGTATTACCGGTCTTCAAGATATTGCCCTTCATTCATAAGACGAGAACCGAGAACAGCCCAAGACTCGGATCTTAGCTGCTACAGTTTCTTTCTTGATTGTCCCACGCGCTTTGCGATAGCTCGGATGCTCAGGAGCACACCCATGTGGATCCGGACGAGTGGGGAATAGGCAAGGGGACAATCTCCCCGCTGTCGCATCGTAAACGCGCCCAGGGAACACGAGCAAAATACGATGAGACACTCGCCGCAGCCATTTCTCCATGGGGTATATGGAGCCAACGGATCGTCACAGACGAGCAAATGAGTCGTAGAAACCCAGAAGGCGAAGATAAATCAGGCTTCGGACCATGGTTGACAGCATCAACAGGTAGGAAACCCAGGCCAGTATCTGACCATTGACACGTCGGGAGAGGGACCCCGCTTAGAATCATGTGGGTAGAACTATCCGCTATTATTGTCCTATGGGTCAAAAAGGACTCAGATTAGAAAGATATATCGTTAGTAAGGCTATGCCCCGAGGAGGATGGATCTCCGACGCACCTGCTTGTTTAGACTTCTACTTCAAACCATAAGAAATTTTGGTCGGTCATGAGTAAACTTCGGCTGAGAATGCCTAGCGATAATAATTGTATGATTATACGTCCTGTGTATGAACCCGTCTGGTTAGCACCTTCCGCGATTTCGTAGATGGATATCGCAGTGCACGCGATAGTGGCGACCTCGGGCAGAAAGAATGTCCCGCGTGCCACCATCTGGCGTGTGCGCCTGGCTTGCTGTCACTATATTCCGCTCTTCTGAGCAGGACTGCGCCGTACCCGTTCGAAGGCTGATTTTCGAGATTCATCCAGGAGAACGAGCGAAATAATTGGAACATGGCCATTTGCAGGCGCGTCATTTCGCCACAGGCACTGCCACTTCTATTGCTACATTAAGAAATGGCAATGCAAAAATAACTCGTTGCCGAGCCCGCTCCCATCGGATTCGGAAGGAGGTAAGTACGTGGCTGTGTACGTCGGCGGGTGCCTGGTCGCGCCTCTCCCATAAGTGAACATGCCTATTCCTGAAGGTGTCGTCCAGGCGTACTGATACCCGCCATTGTCGGCGCCATTCACAGCCTCAACTCCTCGACTAGACTCTCCTTTCCATGAAGCCGCCTAATCATCCTGGAAACCCTGGTGCCTCCTAGCTTATAGATTTGTCCGCTATGAGCTATCGACGCAGCCATAGCTAATGCACTCGTAAAAGTTGCTACGGTGCGGATGACAAGCGCCATGGGGCAGGTTGCTTCCGCTCCGAATTTTACGTTTGTTTAGCCTGCGATCGAGGCCTCCGACTGTATTGTTTCTGACTGTATGAGCGCCAGGGCCATCGACGGATGACCGCCCAGGAGACCCTCAATTGGATCAGGCCGACTCATGAAACGTACAGCGCTCGCAGCCGATTGGAGGCTGGAGCGTATGTCGGCATTCACTAATTCGCCACTTATGTCACCCCACCGAGGTATTCTCATGCTAGCCTAAACGTGCGTTGTACGGGCTCATATAAAAGTTTCATCTGGACGCAGCACTCTTGGCTCTTCCTCGACTGACTGTACCCTCTAAAACGACGTTGTGTAACATTTTTGGGTATGTCTGCGTCTATTTGCCATCCGCATCAGTCATTCACTGTACCCAATGCTAGGTATCATGTGTGTGCCCTCGCTCCCCATAGAGCTTGTCGAGAAAATCGTCCGAAGTGCAGATCGCCAACAGTTAGGAGTACTCTCCTGCGTTAGCCGTACCTTGCAAGCCATTACTGAACCCGTCCTGTACGATCTCGTCGGCGACATGGGGTGTCGGAGAACTATCCACGCCATGCGATCAGTGCTGCGAGCCAAACGCTCGTACCGAAGGCAGTATGTTCGCTGTTTCTCGATCAATATGTCGACGTGGAGGCAGTGCCACACGTCACAACTCTTGCGGGCGTTCTTTCGTCTGCTCTCGGATACATTGCAGGTCCTGCCCGACCTGGACTCTCTACATCTCATTGGCCTCCCACCCTGCGAGGCGTGGGTCTTGGCCCGATGCCCAGCGCAGCCTCTAGCCTTCGTGACTAGCCTCCCACCCAGCCCGAGTCTTTCGGCCTGGCTCCAGGGACAGCGCCGCATGGAGATCCTAGTGCTAGCCAACAGATATATGGCGCACTGGGATCGACGAGTCGAGGTGTCGTCGCCCGCACTGCCCAACCTGCGGATGATTTGCGCGTCAAGCAACTCGTTGCAGCAACTCGTCCCTGGGCGACCAGTCGAGCACGTCGTGCTAGACTTCACAATCGACAACAAGGATGCGAACGAATACGGTGAGATGAAGAAGACTTTTGCGCTATCCTCGTCCCCGATCCATACTTTTGGTATTCACTTCCGCATCGCACCACGAAATCATTATATCACGTCGGATCTTCCTATGTTCATCAGCAAGGATACGGAACAGCTGGAGGATGTCACATCTTTAGATATCCAAGTTCCGACGTTTGACTTCTTTGATGTAAGCAGTCTCTTGGCAAGTCATAACAGCATTGATTTACCCGCTTTCAAGGCGCTTCCTGAATTGACGAACACGGTACAAACGTTCCCCAACCTGTCAGCCCTTCGGGTCAGCGGGCGTCGACTCGCTACTACTTGGGACGTTTCGGCACTGGAAGAGCACAGCAATAATTGGCGTAGTCACTGTCCGTCCCTTTCACGTACACTCTTTCGCGACTCTATGGAACCCGAAACGTCTCATGAGTTTTCGTGGGACGGGAAAGATCACAAAATGGTCCTCCAGTCGAGTGTCGGCTCAGGAATAACCCTCAAATGGGACCAGAGTACGCTATCCGAGTACGAGTACTATTCTGCCATGCTGCAGGTGGCTTTACGTGGGTGACCAACCCATGAAGTCGCGTGTTTCTGTCGCAAGGACCTTTCTCTATGCATGGAAGTTGGTTAATCACGCATATTAAAATATCACTTGATCTAATATCTATCTCATGTATCTATCATAATTAAACAATCCGATTCGATACCATCGTACCTTTGGAACAGCGCAGTATTCGTCGCGAAAATCATCTGTTACTCCGACATGGCATCTCCGAAGGACCATCCCTTGCGGCCTGATGTGCATAACGAGGTTAAGGTATGATGATGTATGTGGTTGCGCCCTTGCCTTCGTGATTCAGATCCACACGAAGTTGAGCCGGACGCTTGAATGGATTGACAGCCTCCTGACAGATGTGTCTCTCTCAACTCCACTGCCCGAGGTACCACCGGGGCTACGAGAGTGACAGGGCCTGCCCAGTTTTCCAGGCTGATAGTTCGGAACAGCCAGGATGCAGTCCGACTCCGACGTAGTCCAAGTGCTAGTATTAGGTCAAGGGGCAATAGTGTCAACCGTCTTCCAGGGCCGTGCTTGTCGATGGGCTCGTCAATGGGTAGTCCTAAGCTGCGGGTGCCTTGATTTCCTGTCACTCAAAAATGTCTAAGCCAAGTTGCTCGTACAAAAAGGTCTACTAGAAAGATCGTACAAGCATTGCGACAGCTCGTTCATCAGCCACTGGTTTGTGCAAACAAGGTCAAACACAGACGCGCACAGATTACTTGTCCAGGTATCCACGTATCCTCGACGTCAAGCTTCGAGCTCGGAAGGACTATGTGCGCTGTCTACGCTATGGTTGTCTCAACCGCGGCTATCCTTAAATGTCACTCATCCACATTGCTTGTAGTAGTACGGCTCCGACTGTTCGGGGAAGTCCCGGAATAGATCCTATGACTCGTATCCCATGCTCGAGGTGCCGCGCCCTTACATTTGGACGCTATAAGAGCTCCTGACCTGAAAGCGACCGTTGCTGCTGATCGTTCTGCCCACCGCCGTTTTGCAGCAGTATGGTTCGCAACAAGGACGATTATGTGTTCTTCTGGAAGCCAGAACAACCTAACGGCTGGGCATCGCAGTGGTACCCCTCTCCATTCACTGTCACTATCAAGGTCAACGATCAGTTATCCACCATGATCTTTCAGACGGCGGAGCAATGGATGATGGCTCAGAAAGCATTATTGTTTTCTGACAGGGAGACGCTCGACAAAGTGCTAGCAGTCAATGGAACGACAAACGGGGATATGACGTTAGTCAAGGCGCTGGGGAGAATGGTCAGTCCGTTTGACGATCATACGTGGAAGAGGGAAAGAGAGCGGATAGTGTTGGAGGGAAGCCTGCACAAATTCAGGCAGAATGAGGAGCTGAGGGAAGCGTTGTTAAGCACTGGCGACAAGATTTTGGTTGAAGCAAGCCCTCGAGACCGAATCTGGGGGGTTGGATACGGAGAGAAGAGTGCGCTGACGAAGTCGGACGCCGCCTGGGGTCTGAATCTGCTTGGAAAGGCGTTGATGGAGGCCAGACGGATACTCCGAGAAGAGCAGGAGCGGGATTGACGTTGAGAAGAGCGTCTGCATGTTCCAGTGTTTAGGTGTGGGCGGATAAGTGTCTCCTAAGGTACGATTGTATCAGCATTATGGCGGCCTCACGGGAAAGTTTGATAAAGCGCAGCGCGGCTTTGATTTCGTTGCTATCGGATAAGTCGACTGGCATCCTGCAAATACCTCATTGGCTCTCTTCTGCCTCTCAGAACAGACTGGAGGGCGTTGTGGGAAGGCGTTGAGTCAGATTCTCTGCTGCCGTTCCCCTCGAAAGACTAAGCTGAAGCTATTTTTAGGTCCTTGCATGTCAGGTTCCTCGGAGTTTTTGACTAAACGCGGTCCCGAATGATATCCAACGCTCTCTGCGCGCGGATTTCTGGCCTGGATATATAAGCCATGGCACCGCGGCTGGGTGACGCCAACTCACCATTCGCACATACGCCACTGGACGCGCATCTGCCAACTTCCTTCTCCCCAATCCAACATCAAAATGTCTACCCAGTCGAAGCGTATTGGCATCATTCTCGGCAGCTCTCGCAAGGGCGGAAACGCTGCGGGCCTCGCAAAATGGGTCACTGCAAACCTCCAAAAGAACATCCCTGAGGACGTTGAAGTCGTCACCGTTGACCCTGTAACCCCGCCACACCCCCTCGGCCCCCTTGTCGACCCCATCATGCCATCGCTCGTGAAAGATCAAGCCGAATACCCGACCCAGCACATCCGCGACTGGAGCGCCTTCGTGAGCTCCTGCGGCGCGATCGTCGTTATCACACCCCAGTTCAACTGGGGCTACCCGGGCGAGCTGAAGAACGCGCTCGACCATCTCTACTACGAATGGCACGGGAAGCCCGCCATGATGGTCACCTATGGCTCGCGGGGTGGCGGAAAGTGCGCGGAGCAGCTGCGCCAGGTGATGGGGAAGGGGCTGAAGATGAAGCTTACTGGGCGGGATGTGCTGGTTTCACTTCCGCACGAGTATATCGCGGGTCAGGAACGGACGACGGGCGACGACGAGTTCTTGAAGGCGTTCGAGGAGTCCCTCAAGGAGGCTTCGGACGAGTTGTACGAGCTAATGGGCGGCGAAGCCAATGCTCCTGCATGAAGCTGCATCGTACCGCATTGTTAGGTGAGCACTTATCTCAATATCAAGCTTGAGTGTTTTGCTGAAGTCCGCGCCTTGAAGTCTTATTTATTCCCCATAGAATATTCGTCCCTGCCGATACAGCATCCCCACTCGACCATCGCTCGTAGAAGGGACATACCCGGGTGTTTGACAGCGTATACTCAATGTAATATATCATACCTAGTCTGAAGTCTTGATTCAATCACTGAGTACTAGTGTATGGAAAGGACAGAAGAAATTTGTTTCGCCAGGTCGGACGAAGAGGGACAAACTCGCAGCGTACGAAATTGCAGTAGTGGCCTCCAAAGCGAAGCGGTGGGCGACTTCACGCGTCACGGACTATGACGTGAAGGATTTGTAGACTGCGTAAGGACTAAGCGGAGAGAGCCTGAACGAAAAACTTTTTCACCACAGCTTGGGCGTATTTGTGGCGTTGCTACGCCACCGACTCATACTTTTCGCAGCGACTTATCGTCCCTCCTCGTCCCAGTGTCTAGCTTTGCCTGTCGTCCAGAGACCGACAGCTGTTACTGTTTTTTCTGGCGACATCAGCTGGGCTTTGACCCATTTACATTCTCACTGTCGCCCGCCATGTCAGGGATTGTACCGACGATCCCGACGGAATTCCAACAGTACAAGTGAGTTGCTCCTACCCGGTGCGATTAGGCGAGACTTAACGTCTACTTTGTTTGATCTCCGTATAGCTCATATGTCACTGATCCAGCATGGCAGCGCAAATTCTCCATCGTTTGGGCCTCGTTCACGGGCTTCGCCATCCTCCTCGCCCTTCCCCGATTCCTCCGTGCCGTACGACGAGGTCAAGTGTCCGGTACGCTATTCGGGATCTCAGAAGACCTGGGTGCGAAGGGGTACAGGCCTGCGGTGATGGAGGATAGGATGCCGACGCCCACGAGGAGGTGGAGGTTGGTGAATGGAGTCGTAAGGAGTGCTGCGGCTGCATTGCTATGGACGATACCGAAGTCAGAGATCAGCTTGGGACAGAGTGCGTAACTAGCCATGGTTATGAATAGTAGGAAACTGATACCGCGAGCAGTCTTGGTTATTGCGGGATACCTTGCTACGATACTGGTCTGCATTATCAAGGATGCCCCCTTGGTGGAAAATCCCAACCGAGCAGGTGCGGGGAATACACCTAGAATCAGCTCATTTATCTCATTTCTGCCTTAGGATTTCTCGCCATTGCGCAGTTACCAGTCGTCTTCCTCTTCGCGACCAAGAACTCCATATTGTCGCTCCTTCTTGGACCAGGGAACGGCTACGAAAAGCTCAACTACATCCATAAATGGTCCGGACGAGGAGCGTTCCTCGGGGCCCTAATACATGGTGCCCTCTGGATTCGCAACCATATCGAGTTCGATCTGCCCATTCTCGGCCAGCAGAAGGAGACCTCTGGCGTCGCCGCGTTCGCACTACTCTGTATCCTCGTCTTAACGTCGTTAAGGCCTGTCCGACGGTACTGCTACCAAGTGTTCTTCTACGTCCAGTATGTAGCTTCGCAACGCTCTTCTTTCTCCTCTCGTTCTCATCATATCCGTCCAGCATCCTATCTTCGATCTCATTCTTCATTACTCTGTGCTACCATACCATATACGCCACGCCGTGGATCTTCCCGCCTCTGGCCTTCTATGGCCTCGACCTCCTGCTTCGACTGCTCCGCTACCGCATCAAGGACGCCACGGTCGTGCCCGTCTCCAACGACATGACCCTTGTCAGTAACGCGCCCTCACTCCTGTTTATCCCAACTGACACTCACTGTCATCACAGATTAACGTCAACGACTGCGACGGAGGCTGGACCCCAGGCCAGCACGTCCGCCTGCGCGTTTTCTTCTCCGACCGCGTATTCGAGTCCCACCCGCTGACCATCGCCTGCGCCCCGCCCTCCACCTCATGTCTCTCCACCCCGGGCCTCATTCTCGGTGCGCGTGCCGTTGGCGACTGGTCGCACGCGCTGCACGCCTACGCCCGGCGCGGGCTCGAACGGATCGCACTGAGCGACCAGAAGTCACTCAGCGTGCCGGTACAGGTGATGCTGGATGGCCCGTACGGCGGGTGCAGCGTCGATCTCGGCGCGTACGAGAGCGCGCTGCTTGTAGCGGGCGGGTCGGGCGTGACGTTCTCGCTAGCGGTGTTGGATGATATCGTGGGACGGTGCTGTAGGCTCGGCAGGAGGGGCGGTGAGAAGACGAGGAGAATCGAATTTGCGTGGTGTGTGCGGTCGTTTGGTGAGTTTTACCTCGCTCTTACGGCGATTGGGAAGCTGATGGCGTCGAAAAGGATGCATTGAGTGGTTCGCACCTCAGCTCATCGAAGTTGCCAAGACGTGCGCGGGCACTTCGCTAGATCTGCATGTTTCCATCTTCGTGACATGCCTCTGCAACCCAGAAGCCGTACCCGACATCCCCAACTCGGACGTATCCATCCATCGCCCGGCAGTGCATACCCTTCTGCAAGAGCTTGTTACCCCGCCATCATCGACGTCGTCATTGTCCGACGAAGAGTCGTCGGAGAAGGTGGATCTGAAAGGGAAGCTGAACTGGGTTGGTCTTGGAGGCGGCGTTGCGGTATGTGCCGCTGGGCCGGAGACGATGACGAGGGAGGCGCAGAACGCGGTCGCGAGAATTAGTGCGACACGGGGCGTACAGCTGGGTGGGGTGTCTTTGCATACAGAGTTATTTGCTTTATGATCACGATCTGCAGGATCTTTCAGTGTAATCTTAGGTTGTACATTACTGGAGAACGTTTACGAATATAAAGGTTGTCGACACGATACGTGCGATGGTCACCATAGAGTCAAATCATCCCCTCACAGTAATTGAGTAGGAAGCAATGCTGCCGTCCTTATGCTGGACTGATCAAGGTACAGCAGTAATTCTCTTGTCGCGCCATCGACGTGCCATCGTGATGACTCGGAGTGTCTGCACCGCGCACGACGCCGGATTTGTTACTGATATTCCATAGCATCCCGCTCAACGTGAAGTCATACATTGGCAACGTAAAATAAAATAAAATACAAAATCTATTCCCATGTTAGACGAGATGCGCCCCCATGTTAGTATACCTCCCAAAAAGCGTCTCGCCTACACCCAACCCGACAACAATAGCGAAGATGAAACCGACTTGGTACGTCCTGCATAGAAGCTGTCGTCAACAACCAATTCGTATACACCTGGCACAAAAAACACGTACATGACCGCAAGCATGAAAGCGAAACTCAGGGCAGACTGGACGGCATGGATGATACCGCGCGGGATATCATTGGTAGGTATGAAGGGCAGGCTAGCCCGCGGGCCTTGCGAGGACGGAACAGAGGGGAGAACGGGGACGGAGGAGAGTGACATCGTCTTGCCCTTTCGCTCTGGCTTATTCGTGGCAGCTGGGAGAGACTGGGGAGTGCGTTTGTCCGCTAAGGCTTCCTGCGCGCTATACGGAGCATCGTCAGCCCCAGCTCACACATTGTCCCTGAATACAATCAGGAAAGACTCACCTCCTCCACCAAGCCATATCCGCCAGCGCCCGGATACACGCTATCCACCTCTCCAGAATCGCCAACAAAAACAAGCCGATACACGCCCCAACCATCGCGCCCGTGCTCTTCGGCACCCAGCCCTGGAACCACAGGATGTCGCCGGGCGTGAAGTGCAGGTACGTGAGCATCTGCCCCGAAGCGAGCGACATCGCGCCGTCCATCGACATGTCCATGCCGTTCATGTCGTCGTGCGCAGCTACGCCCGCCGCGAGTGCGAGCAAGGTGACGAGGGTGGCCATGTTGGCTGAAAATGTGTGCAAAGGCAGAGCGACCGAAGGCCTTGATAACGAGGCGACCGTCGAGAGGTAAATGGGCGTGAGAATTCCAGTATCCGAGCGGAGCAAATAAGGGCAAATATGACAACACGTGGACGATTGTGGCGTTTCGTTCCGCCTTTCCTTGCGTCCTTCCGCAAGCCTTCCGCGTGAACGCTGAGTTCAAAGTCAGAGTCTCTAGAGTAGGTTCGGACACAGAACTTGGAAGGTGCACCAGCAGAGCCGCCAGAAATCTCGAGCAGCCACTTTTCGTCCCAGCGCAAAGAAAAACAGAGCTAGCACCCCAGTACCATCCGAACGTTGCAGAATGCCAGCGCAGCTCATCATCGGACGTCATGCTGCACGATACGAAGAGAAAAACAGTCCCCATCCAGCACACTCCGACAGAGCATAAGCTTAACGAGTCCCGAGCCAGCACTGAGTATATGATACCACCGAGACGAACCTGATATGCGGGGGACTAGTCCAGTCATAGCCAGTTATCGCTTAGAAACGGGGTCTGTAGGATGAGCAACGGCGACGGGCACCAAAATAACGAGGCAGATACACATGTCGAGTCGGCCGGCAGAGACAACGAGCGAGGCATTGCGAGGCGAGGCGGATTGGTCCGGAGCGACCGGCAAAGTTCCTGAGAACTCCGCTCACCCCTGCCAACGCACGGACCACCTGCTCGACGGGGCCAGTTGGGGGAACACGGAGGACCGAGGTATTGCTGCCGTAGAGCTTGAACGTTGATTGAAGCTTGATATAACCTTGTACTATACGGGGCATAGCAGGCCAACGGCTTCGAATGTGAGTGCAGAATAGGGAAGGATCGACGCCGGGCGACCAGAAGCAGGATGGCGACGATTCAGAGGCTGACGCTCGCACGTCGCCATCACTGCACGCAGACCACACGAAGAGACTAGGACGAGTCTGGAGTCGGCCTTCGGGCAAGCAATCGTCGTTGGTGGATTCAGGCTAGGCAGGCCAGCAGCGACGATGAGACTCAGACAAGGGACAATGTAAAGCTCTGGAACTTGGATTAGCCCGGTTACCGTTTTTCGAAATGCTTTAGAGAGGTCAAGTTTCGTGAGGTGTCCTCTCACTTGACCTCCCCCTAGTCGGTACCCTCGGCGATGTTGCGCCTGGCGAAGACAATCAGGACGCAACTACCCATTGTCGGGGAGCTGTGCAGGTCCATGGGCCTTGGGCCCCAATGCCGAAAGACGAGTACGACGAGGTATCAGTTAGTCGCCCAGAACCAGCAAAAGTGGACGCGTGCCCTTGTGACACCACCGGGTAGTCATCGTTCAGGAGGTTGGGCGTGAAGGCAGAAAAGACACGACGGGCAGAATGATATCCCATGAGCCGCAGACAGCGAGAGGCAAGGACGGCAAGGACGTCGACGACAGTGAGAGGGACTGCGGTCGTGAGAGCGAGGTCGAATGGCGTGTTAGCCGGCAAATTGAGCGCATGAGGCCTTTATGTGATTGGTCCGCTGTTTCCCCCGCAAGGGCCATACAAAGGTAAACAATCAGCCACATTTTCATTGCGAGCCTCACACATAGATGTGTCACTACAGACCGAGTGGCCTATACAATTTCATGTAGTAAGCAATGGTGTCTCCTTGCATAATCACAGGCTGGCGCCATTACCTCGGAATCAACTCTGATGCCGGGCCAGTCTACGTGCAGTTCAAGCTGCAGCGGAAAGATATAGACATGTTCTTGCCATTTCTTTAGTTACAAAATATTAATGGGGAGATACCACCTAAAGTCTTGCATGTCTTACATGGAGACTCCAAGGTGACCTTGAATTGAGGCACATGGTCCCTCATCCTCTATAGAGAAGTACTAGGAAACTGAAGGGTAGATATGGGAATACCAAGATTCTATGAGCTGAATCCAGGTACAGAGCTGCCTCAATCCAATGCTCTGGAATGAGCTCTGCTCACAGCTCGGTTGCGACTCTGGACCACTACTGTAGCAGGCTAAGCAAGTAAGGCTGGTCCAACTTACATACACATGCGCACACTGGGAATGATAGCATCCTATGATATGACACCAAGGAAGCCGGGCGGGGGGGCCTGTCAGACACAGATCAAATGTTGTGCGTGTTATTACAGTCAACAAGGGGGCCACATCTCGGCCAGGCCCGCGATTTATGCCATAGATACATAGCAGGTTATGGATAACTAAGGGGCCATATCACGGCGCTTCGGCCCGATGTGGCATCAAGACTTTCAGAGAAGACAAAAAATAATGGGGTTAATAAGCCTTCGCGGTACACTTTCCAGGACTCAGGCCTCAGGCTCACTACCGTGCAGAATTGCATGGGTGGCTGCTAGTGACAGTACAATTAACAAAAGACACCACGTTCCACCGCATACTGCCGATTCATCCAAATGTGGCAGTACCTTTACCAAATCCGGATATGTTAAGTCTCCACGACATGCAGTATGCCATCGGAGGCTTCTGCACCTCCATTTTATATGAAGAGAGGGTCCATAAATTTACATCAAAAGCTATCCCTCCTCCTTCCCTTCCTCCTCAGTGATCCCACCCGTTGGCTATATCAAGTAATTTCCGTCAGTTTCGCCCGAAAAGCCTCAGGTACTGCTGTCAATGGTAGCCAGAGCAAGTAACAGCCAGGCCATGAAGAGTGCGAGACACCTTGGCAAGGATGCATATGGTCTATATGTGCTACAAGACGTTGGCGAATGTCTAGCCCCGTGCTGGAACCCACGACAGCTCTCCGTCCTGCGACCAGTCGACCATGGCTTACCAATAACCCCGAGCACTCATCGCGATGCAATAAGCGCTGAGGCAGCGCTCTGAGCAACGAGTCGGATGTGTAAGACAGATATAACCTCTACAATGGGCGTGGATATCGGTGGTGCGGCTCGTGGGACACCGCAGTTATCGGCTTGATTCAGACATCGGCGCTTTCCCAACTTCCGTTACTAACGTCAGGGCGCTCCTCGTCTCTCGTCGTACAGGGCCCTCGTCGACTCGAGCGCTCGCGTACTCTGGCAGCCGCGAACATGTCCGCAAGGTGGGTAGTTTCGCTGAACAGCCGAGGCTCAAGCTAACCTACTTGAAAGCAGTGAAAGGTCACTCAAGATAACAGGTACGCCAAGCATGTGAGCGACCAGACTCCAGATACAGCGGCTGACTGTGGCCGCGATCTTAGTGCTGGGAGCAAACGGTCTCACGAAACGGGACGTGTTCAAACTCCCAGACCCATCCGCAATAGTCAGCGTAGACAACGGATCGCAGAACTTTGAGACCAGTGTTATCAGGAAGAAGCTCAACCCATACTGGAACGAAAGCTTTCGTCTGTGAGCGGGGTGAATCATCGTCTGCGGACATGGCTGACGGCTTGGTCAGGAACGTAACGGAATCATCCGCTGTGACGATACAGGTTGTTGACCAGCGTAAACCACATAGACGGGATAGGTCATTGGGGTCTGTCACATTCCGAGTAGGGGAGGTATTTGACTTGGAGCAAGGAAACCACAGTACGTTGCTTGTGTGTTTAATGGTCTGCACAGCAATATTGACCTTCCTACCCCGCAGAGGTCATCACGCTCGACCTCAAACAAACGAACGAACCGTACGCAATCTACGGCAACATCATGTTTGCGATGACATCGGAAAGCCACCCGTCTTCTTCGTCTGCTACGGCTGGACAGTCGCTGAGGCCCGATATACGGGAAGAACCACGTTCTCGAGCCGGCACGCCGACGCATCCGTTAGCGGCACATTCGCATCTGGGTGACCCTGCCTCGTCCTCGAGACGCCCCGAATCTCCGGTATCCGTCCGATCGCAACAGCAGGTTCGCCGCGCACAGTCGCAACTCCTGGGACCCGAGAGTTCATCGGGATCGTTGCCGCCAGGGTGGGAGGTCCGCATGGACCCTCGAGGCAGGCAATACTACGTCGACCACAACACGCAGACGACGACATGGCACCGGCCGGGCGCGCCGGCTGTGCAAGCGAGCCCCTCGTACTCGACGGTGAGAGCTACGTCGGCGGGAAGTCGGGGTCATACCGACAGTCCGCTGCCTGGCGACCACCCGGCCGAGAGCCAACAGGCGGATGTGCGTCTGCCCGACGGATGGGAGGAGCGTCGGACGCCCGAGGGCAGGCCGTACTTTGTCGACCACAACACCCGTTCGACGACGTGGCTCGACCCGCGCCGGTCGACGCTGCCCTCCCGCCTGACCGCGGCGGCGACGAGCGGGACCAACCTCGGGCCGCTCCCGTCTGGCTGGGAGATGCGTATGACGTCCGTCGGGCGTATATACTTTGTAGACCACAATACGCGCACGACGACCTGGGAGGACCCGCGCCTGCCGAGCGAACCCGGAGCGGACGCGCCGCAGTATAAGAAGGATTACAGGCGGAAGTTGATTTACTTCAGGAGTCAGCCATCGATGCGCCCGCGCGACGGCAAGTGCGAGATTACGCTGCGGAGGAATATGGTGTTCGAGGACAGTTACAGTGCGGTGATGAAGTTCAGAGGGAGCGATTTGAAGAAGCGGCTGTACATCAAGTTTGAGGGCGAGGAGGGGCTCGATTTCGGCGGTGTCTCCAGGTACGTAGATTGTTTCCTGCGGTGGGAATATACTAATTAGGCGGCGCAGGGAATGGTTCTTCCTGCTGTCGCATGAGATGTTTAATCCGTCGTACGGTCTCTTCCAATACTCGACGCATGACAACTATACCCTGCAGATCAACAAGGCGTCTGGGATCAACCCTGAGCATCTGGACTACTTCACCTTTATTGGCAGGTGTATTGGGCTGGCCGTTTTCCACCGCCGCTTCTTGGATGTGTACTTTGTACCCAGCTTCTACAAGATGATGCTGGGGAAGAGGCTGACCCTTGCGGATCTGGAAGGCGTTGACGCTGATCTGCACAGGAGTCTGGTATGGATGCTGTGAGTCATGTTGGTCGGATCATCGGTGGCGTATAGACCTTACATCGCGTAGGGAGAACGACATCACCGACGTGCTCGACGAGACGTTCTCGACCACCGAAGATAGATTCGGAGAGATGGTTACTGTGCCACTTATCCCTGGTGGCGAAGACATCCCGGTCACCGAAGAGAACAAGCGCGAATACGTCGAGGCGCTCGTCGATTATCGTATCTCCAAGGGTGTGAAAGAGCAGTTCGACGCTTTCATGTCCGGCTTCGTTGAGATCATCCCGAAGGATATGATCAGCGTCTTCAATGAGCACGAGTTGGAGTGGTTGATTGGTGGTATTTCGGACGTCGACATGTAAGCAGGGCTATCACTCCCTGCGTTCTCAGTTATGACTCACTCACGGTTATCAGGGACGACTGGGCCAAGTACACCGACTACCGCAACTACGAGAAGACTGACCAAGTCATCCAATGGTTCTGGGAGTGCGTCCGAAAATGGCCGACGGAGCGCAAGTCTCGCCTGCTGCAGTTTGTCACGGGCACGTCAAGGGTGCCCATGAATGGGTTCAAGGATCTACAGGGCGCCGATGGCCCGCGGCGCTTTACGATCGAGAAGTGGGGTGACCCCAGTCAACTGCCTAGGAGCCATACGTGCTTTAACCGTCTCGACCTGCCTCCGTACCAGGACTATGCTAGTCTTGAGACGAAGCTGTTGTTTGCCATCGAGTACGTCTGCCGAGTTGGTCTTCCTCAGCTGACTTTCTGACTGCCTGTCCAGGGAAACGGAAGGCTTCGCCCAAGAATAAGGGACCCTCTTCTGTCTTCATTTTTGCTTCATCGTTCAGGAATTGCTGTGTCGTGTTCATGTGTATAATATCTTGAGCTGTGCATTTGTTATCTGTACCGTACGTTATGGAAGTTATTATCCCCGTGTAGTCTACTCTTTCTTCGGCGGTTCTTGTGAAGTATGTTATAGATATGTCGGTTTAGCATAGTGTACTTGAATGCACGATCGCAACATATTTGATTTGCGATCGTAGACAAGTGACTGGCATACCACGAGGACAGCATTGATGTAAGAACTACGGAGAAACATATGGTACTGACATAACCCTATACGGGAGTTATCACGCTTTGCTTGCATATTCCAACTGATAGTAATATGATCAATAATCCTCGGGTTCCGTCTTGGTTTAGTCCCTTCGCTCTCCTCTCAACCTTTCGCCGCTGTCCTAGACGACGCCGCCGTGGAATGCTGGCATTTCCTCTGCCATCTGGGAACTGGTAGTGTTCCTCGTCGCTCCCTTTTCTTTGCGGCTCGCTGGGACGTGTCTTGTCGCGAAAGGTCATAGACGTTTCCGACTTTGCATACCTGAAGATTACCCTTCGGTGTTGCGCGAGTCTTTGCTCTGGAAAAAGCGATGACAGAGTCCGCTAGGGGCCCAAATCGCTCGCCTCAAGGTCCATCATTTATACCCCTCGCATCTCCCCAACCCGTTCCCGCTCGAAGCGCATTGCCGAGTTCATTGTCTGTTCCTCAACTTGCATTAGCACCGGTCCCACCTCACCGCCAACAGGGTGCTAAGACACCCACAAACGGGAGTCCTGCGTCCAACTCGTCTGTCTCTCCCAATTCCTCCGGTATCTCTTCATTTCGCAGTCTTCGCAATTTCCTACCTTTCGGTTCGAAACAGCCGTCTACGCCCTCGCAGGGCGGTACAACTGGATCCAAGGGTCAATCATCGCATTTTGGCATACCGAGAAGGGCATCATATAATAATGAACGGAGGAGTATGAGCTCTCATGCTCGATTGGGCCGGGAGGAGGTCGAAACCCCGATCATTCACATAGAATCACGCCGAAGTGAGCAGGTTCCCCGGAGTAACTTCGTACGGAGCATGCCAGGGCCGAACGTCGACAAGTCTCTACCGCCACCGCCTGCTGCACCTGAACGGCCGAACACGGGTGAGTTTCATTACGTTAAGTGCCTTTCACATAGAACACATGTCTTGCTTCTATCAGTTCATTGTTTCTCGTTATTGAGGCATCACCACCATCTTGCCAAATAACTTGATCCGTTCTCTTGTCTCTCGCAAGTCTATCGAGGATGCGGTCTAAAATTCCTCGGTTCACAGGTCCCCCTGTATTAGAGTCGTCAATTATACCATTGGGCACCGATTTATCTACCATTCTCGAGTCCGAAACCTCGGGAATCTCGGGACACATACCTCCTCTTGACGAATCGCAGGATGATCCAAGGCCGTTCCCAAAATTCTCCAACCCAGCTGATTCGTCGATGCTTCGCGCACCATCCAGCTCCGGTCGTAAGTCGACTGGGCAGGAGAGCGACGGCATGGACTTGTCAACGTCTGACCTGAGAAATGAAGTCCTAGATGCACTGAAGCAAGACGGGGCAGCGAAGAACTGGAGTAATGGAGTCATCGTGGACGATCCGAACGATAGCATACCGCCTTCGACGAGACCCAGTCCTGGAGCTGAGCAATTCCTTCGGGGCAAGGAACCCAGCTTCGATCTAGAGTCATTAGATCCGGACCTAGCTGCTTTACTCAGTCCAAACAAGTTCGCGGGGTCAGAGCCGGCTCTGGTGATCGCGCCCTCGTCTGCATCCCTGCGGAGTCAGTCCCCTGAATCAAAGCTTGTTGCGTCTGGATCTTCCACACCCCTCAACGCATCAACCTCCTCGTCAACTGGGCAGCGATCGCCCACGTCAGCGGTACAGACGCTAGGCACCCACGCGCCTCGACGACCGAGCTATCACTCTCGTACCTCTGCTTCGACCGCATCCTCTTCGTCGTCTTCTCTTCCGCGCCTCGTTCGGCCTGGTGCAACCCATCTGAGCCCCGTCTTCGTGGACGATAGCCCAGGACTTGACTCGCCCTCCTATGTGCAATCAGATCCAACAATCACGAATGACCCATTGGGAAGACCGTCTTCATCCTCCGAGAACGGCTCTCGCCGTAGGCATCCTCCGTCACCCTTGCGAGAGGCTCATCCGGAGCCACCTCTCGAAAAGCAGAATACAGGAGATGGTTGGCCCTCAAGGAAGCCCCCTCCCCAGTCGAGATATACTACGCCTGCTCGCCCGTCCACTGCCCTCAGCAGCACCAGCACGTCTCGTCTTCGGCACTTCCCGATCGTCTCGGTGAGTGGCTGGGACCCCGATGGTGCTTCTCCGTCGTCGCGGGCGTCATCGGTGTTGGCAAGCTCTGCGACTAGGCGACCCCACGAGGCTCGGCCCAGCATGGATAATCTTGGACGTGCATCCGTTGACAAGGATCGCATGACGCATGTTAGGACGCGGAGGAGGAGCGCTAGCTTAGGTGGAAATTATCTACCACAGAAATCGGGGACTACTTCGATGACACGCTCTGCAACTGACTGGCTTGGCCCTCGTACTCAGAAGGCCTTCGCTGCTGCCGGTCTCCTTGGCCACGACAGAGAGGGCGGCGGTAGCTCGCAGGGCGGCAGCATGTCTCGCTATGGATCTGTGCGCAGTGCTATGAGTGATCGTGATTCGCGCTCGCAGTACGCACCTTCGCGGATGGCATTCTCAGAGGTATCAGGATCTGTATCGTCATGGGGAGGGAGGAGCGGAAGAGTTCCGACGCCTGACGGCCAGATAAGGCCCTCGGATAGTCCTACATTCACTACCCGTACGTTTTCGCCATCGACGGCTCCCACCTCTTTATCAGCAGCATCATCTGTACATCAGCAGCATCAAACTGAGGTGGAGACACTGAAGGAGAAGCATGCTATGGAGACGGAGGCTCTGCTGTCGGCCTTGGCCGATTCTCAGAGGACGACGAAGGTCTTGAGGGAAGAGAATGCGGAGCTCCGCGACCGGGTCAGCAATCTCGAATCGCGGTTGGATGAACTGTTGGAACAGTTCCGTCGCCAGCAATCAGCGCCACCTCCTCCAATTACCTCCAGTCAACATTTCCAGATGAGCAGGAATGTGTTTTCGAGGCCAGTATCTACTGAAGCTGTCTTCCACCGAGGATCAGCATCAACGTCGGGACTGTCCCCTCGAATCCGTGATCGATCGCCTAGAGAGGCTACCCGACCGACTCCCGAGGACAGAAGGGTACCACCGGCGCCATGGTCCGGGACGCATCGAAGACGATCAAGTACAACGTCCTCGGTCTTCCAGCTTCCCCCATCCAATATGTCCATGTTGCTACATGAAGAAGGTGAAGCCGCAAACGCCTCTCGGACTACGTCTTTGCATTCTGCACCTCCTTCTCCGACCCTTGTCGCGAGGATCCTAAATACCGGAAATGCGCAGTCGTCTACTAAGGCTGTGCCCCATGCGGCTGGTAACACATCCCCGACCTCGACGAGCTTCTCAATAATGCCTGGGTCTCCTGGTAGTTTGAGCTTGCGTACGGAGCATGAGCTCCACCTTGATGATCTCGCGAGTTTCCGTCTCGACTACGGTGAAGACGATGATAGCCTTTCCCAGGCAGACGAGCGATGATGCGTCCGGAGGTTGTCTTCTTTCCCATGGAATGCCGATGTTTAGTCAGATCACTTCAACGCTTTCGTCTTAATGCTGTGTGTTGCTTTTGCTGATTTACATGGTCAGCTGTTTTCTGATGCATGTGTACGGTAGTGTCTTGTGGGCAGGTTCGGTTTAAGATAGGTATTATACGGTGCATTTCACTGTCATATTGTATAGCGCACCACACGGGTGTATAGGCTGGATTTGTCTGGTATATTCGACTGCGAAGTCATTTGGCCTGGTCATACTACTAGGTACAGTCCCGCGTGCGCATGAATTGGAACGTTGGAGTATCCCGGGCACATTCCAGGGCTGACAACTTTGAAGGCAGAAACCGTCAATGTGCGGCCTCTGACCATGCGCAGAATGAGGAGGAGTTGACTAACGGTCTGGAGATGAGATCAGGATATGCTGCAGGACATGGTCGAATATTCCCCACCTGAACCTGACCTAGCATTCGAACGAACAGGTTTGCATGGGGTGGTGCAAAACGTAGGGAATGAAGAAGAGCAGTGAAAACAGTGCATAGAGGGCCGAGGATTCAACCAAGACTGCGACTATCCACGCGTATTCTGTAGCACTGCCGCCCAGTATATCCTAGACCTGCCGACGCATGCACAAAATGCGGATGCTGATGAGCACAGTCACCAGGATATCCGCAGAAAGTGTGATGACGTGGTAGGGGAGCGTAAAAGCGACGCTTGTCTGTGTCCACGTATTTGACGCGGGCCGAGATAGACGGATGAGAAAGACAATACCTATGGCTTCATAGATTCACATTAGTGGTCGGTTAAAGACAGGGTGTTTGGATCACCTAGAGTTGCTACCGCGACTGGAGCAAGCATCACGGTCATACTTATTTTGCGGTGGCCCCAGACGAGTACACAGCGCCAGATCTGGGAAACATGAGCCCATTGCCATGACGTGTCCCGTCAGACGCGCACCGTAACGGCTTCTGTGATCCGGTTCAAAACAGTGAAACAAGGTTATCGGGGATTGAGAAAATGCCCTCAACTTCTCCGTCAGCGTGGATGAGCGCGGGTCCATCGACGAATGTAGCTACCGCCGACCGAGCATTGCTGACCACTATCAAGCTTCCAAGCACGAAGAGAGCGGCTGCGTAACACATTAACAACTTCTTGGGCCCATGCCCGGTTGATTTGGGTCCAAGGCTAACCAGGCACCACGCAGATTATGTGCAGTGCATCCCTGCAGTATAATGGGCGCCGTCGTGAGTCTTAATGGAAGTGAATTGTAGATGTAAGTGGCATCAAATCTTACCGTATGCTACACAGCCGAGGAGCGTGCCTGTAAACCACATCCTCTTAGCCGTATTGTGTGACAGATCTTCGACCATAGCGGGAGGTAATTATTCTGTCGCAACACAAGGTTGATAAGAGTTCGAGGCGCTGTCACTGAGCCCAGGCTTCTATCTAGCACGGAGGATATCCATCGTACAGCTTATCCTGGGGCAGTCATGATTCAGATTCTTGACATAGCAGTAGCGATATGATGATAATGGTTTACCTAGTGTATCTGTACCTAGGATACCCCGGCTCGGAAGTGCCAGCGCTGCATGCAGGTTGAGCAATTGTCGATATCAAGATCTTAGTCTGACACGGCTTCTTACAATTACCATCCATGACATGCAGGTAGTAGTTGACTTTGCGATGGGCATTGACTTCAGAAGATTGCATTGAACCCTCACCGGACTCATAAGATGAGGAGTAAACGTATTCGGTTCTGATCCACGGTCGATCGACAGTGCGGTACTAATACTGGCAGTGGTCCGAGTTCGGCCCTGTTGGGATGCTCTCCCTTCAGTGGCAGCCCGAGACAGAGGCCGTCGTTCAGCAAAGGAGATTTATCGAACACTGATACTATACCTGGTTAGGGCCTCCCTTTACAACGTTCGCTCTTAGGCTGATTATGTCTTATTTACGAGAGACACCCGCCGAACTGAGCGCCCTGTTACAGAGTAGGTGTGCTCAATTCTGCAATTCGGCCATTCGCTCGAGCAATCGTTCGCGCTTTCGTTCGCGCCAGGAATAGCTCAAGAAGTGATGCGGGAGAAGGCCCAAGGGAGCCGAGCGTCTGCTCCCTCGAGCGGCTCGAACTTCAAAGTTTTGCAACGCCTCCTATTCACTGGCAATAAGCTCATTACATGGGGTAACGTAGTAACAAAACATATGTTTAGTGCCTGTCATCGTTATTTAATCCCCGTCCTACGGCGCAGGTCCAGTAGTACATTCCTAACCATATATTTGGGTCACACAGAGAGCTCGAGCGAGCCAAACCAGCGAGGAGGAGAAAGTCACATGATTGTTCGGCCATCTCCCGCATCACTTCTTGAGCTATTCCTGGCGCGAACGAAAGTGCGAACGATTACTCGAGCGAACGGCCGAATTGTAGAATTGAGCACACCTAGTGGCACAAGGAAGACTAGCTGGATCCGCATATACGCCTTTTGACTCTGCGCTACAGGACGTGGTTAACAACTCAAATTCAATCGTTTAATGACAATGACCGATTAAAGCGGCTGGAACTGTCCGGCGCCTGGCAATCACTGGCATGCGCGAGATCAAACTTGTCAGCTTCTATTGGGGAGGCAACGATGACGGCTCTGACGTAGGCCACCTGGACACAGGCAAGTCGGGAGAAGACGATCCTCCTCAAACCGGCACCGAAGGAAGTGCCTCTGAGGGAGACGGTTCTGGAGGGGGAGGATGATCACACGTCCTTTACGCAATAAATATCTGTGGCTTGTGACTTTCCTGCTGGGTTATTATCCCATGATTGTACAGATACCATTGTTCTCTCGCAACTGAGGCATATAGGACTGATACGAGTAACTAGAAGAACTTGTCGGAAACCCGAACAGCGTAAGACTCCCTGGGTAGTGCATGCAATGGCGAGTCATCGACGGTGTATGGAGTATGTCATCCACTCTGATATGTGAACTAGGCCTCAGCTGCTCATGAAATTTCATCGTGTAACTAGCGGTTTGTTCCCGGGTTTATTCTTCGCGCTATAGACAACGGATTTACATCTGCAGGACGCATGCTGTTACCTATCTTACCTGGACTAATTAAGTACACAACAGTTACAGTGCCTTGCATAAGAAACTGAACATCGCATTTCCGCGCGCGTTGTTTGTTCGCGCCAAATATACCCTTTTCGGGTAGGTCCGGAAGGCCTCTTGCGGGACCATTTGTTGGGCAGGGACTTGCAGATGCCCCGAGAGGGCTCGAAAGGCTTCAGAGCATGCATGAAATGTATAGTCTACAACTACATTAAGGGCTGTAAATCATTATACTCTGCCCCCAGCTGTATGCCTAGCTACGGTCTTTGCCGCACATTTGCCGATACCCGAAAAGGGTATATTTGGCGCGGACAAACAACGCGCGCGGAAATGCGATGTTCAGTTTCTTATGCAAGGCACTGTAACTGCCATAATTGCAGGAAATGTGGGCGCGAGAAAATGCCAAGGCCACCCTGATGCTGCCGATGGAAATTCCGCTTTCGCATCCGTATTGGACAAGATCTCCTGGCTTACAGAAGCGGGGAGATTATGTCCTATATCGGCAGTAGCTCGTGCACCTATATTGAGTCATGGATTGAAAACAATAGTCACCCTGTTACCAGCGTTAGGTCATCCTACTTGGCTGCGGAGCTCGCGGGATGGACTCACTGACTCCAGCAGCATCTTACATGATTGAACATCCCGTGCCAAGTGCAGCACTTATTGCACTGCCCGCAAGTATACCACCAGCTTTCCCGGTGGCTTTCAATATCGTTACTACCTTGTCGCCGCGTTCAGCGCTTGTCTGGCGCTTGGCGCCGAACTTGCCACCGAACTTCAACAGCGCTTTCGCCGGTTTCGCGTCCGTTTCCGTCTTGAAATTCTTCAGGACACTGTCTCGGAAAGTTTCATCGCAGTTCAGGATGCATGAACCATCGGTGAGCTGGACAAAGAAATCGTCCTGGTCATAAAGACTCAGGCATACGCTCTTATCTGTAGGTCAATCTAGGAATGAAAATTTCTCGTGCCGTAACACTTACCTTTGCAAACAAGCCTCTCTTCCGGGCCTTGACCAGTACTTGATCGAGGGTAGCTTGCTCGTGTACCCGGCAATGCTGCGAAGAGCGCAGCCTCAGTCTCCGACCGTGCTGTGGCTAAAATTATGTACTCACGCCATTCTGGTACAGCACTGCCCAACTGCCTCCTTTCCCCATCGCGACCTGCCTGATGACTAACCCAGCAAGGTTGTCTTTGTCAAGCTGATTCTGAAGGTGAGGGGGCAAGATTCTAGCGCTGTAATCAATGGTCTTGTCCTTGCCCACCCAGACCCAGGAGCCATTAGGGCCGAGGCAGACATGCTTCGTTGGGTGTTCGCTGTTCAGAGTCTTGATTTCCTTGGGTACATTGTAAGCTGTTGGGATGATTATGAGTTTCGGGACAGACGAAAAGAATGGATGGCATACACCACGAGGTAGGCTCTCTTGTCTTGATATCTTCTCCAAATATGAATCTCTTCTGGTCCTCGCTAACGGTCATAAACTCGATGCGTCCAACCTCCTTCTTTCGAACGCAGGATGGCAATAGGCTGGGATCTGACCTAGTAGGAGATCGCGTCGATCACACATACCCGACGGCTGCACCAGAGATTGGCAGAGCATACCAATCATATGTGGGAGTATGGCCTTCACGCTGACAAGCGATGAAATACCCTGGCTCATCGGGTCTGAAGACGAATATCACGTCGGTATCTGTGTTCATAATGACAGAACGGTTTGAATGAAGCTTACAAGCGTCAAGTGACATTGCTCGACGTTATATAGCAGCTATTTAGGCCGTGGCGATACGGGAAGAACTGCTTTTACTGCTTCCCAGAGAGAAGTCGAGACGTTCGCAGATCTTTATAGCAAAGTTTCGAGCTTTCCCAATCGAGAATGCAGATTCAGAAAGCATGGGAACAGGATGCATATAATGAGCCCCTGACGCACCGATAGCTTCAAATTGAGCGCCTAGCAGCCGCAGGTGGGCGCTCTCGTAAATGCGAGGACGTGTCTGGCTACCCAGCTCACCCGAACGCGCGAGACAAGGAGGAAAGATCTCACATCACAAAAGTCCACGCGTCTAGGACAATGTAGCTTTAAAGTCAAGAGAAGTAGTGCTGGACATGTACATACTGTTTTATTCGGGTATACGGCGGGCAGAACCCTCAGCGAAGTTGCAGTGTATTATTAGCAGTTCGAAAGCTCTTCGGGGCGATGTGCTCTCAGGGTACCTGGCACGAGACCTAGTAGGCGCTGTAGGCACCAGAAGACAAAGTTAGAAGGCAACCGCCTTTACAGAGACTTACACTTTGACTCAGAGCTCTAGCCCATCAGACGCTTCTGAGACGGTTTATTTAGACCCAGGCATTACCGCGGGGGTATTTGTGCTTACGTTTCACAGTTGCGTAGTTCCAGCTCGAGCGTTTTATGCATAGTATGCTTTGACGCGACACGGAGAGCCATGAAATGAGTTTCATATTCCTCCATACGGATGGTGGGGATACGCAAGGCAGCTCAGGTCCGAGACGCGGGACAGAGTCTTCGTTATACAAGGGTCGAGGACCGTTTAACTTGTGGAACCCGGCGTTGTTGTCACGTTCTCTTGTAGTGCTAGCGATAGGGGGCAAAAATAGACACACCTTTATCGTTCCTTCCTCCCTCCACATCCCCTCTACCAAGGCCCAAGCCCGGCATTCAACAACGAGAAGACGCAGCGGAAAGGGAAAGCCATGAGAGCTGTCCATATTATCACGAACCTCTGCCACCCAAGCATCCTGCCACGTCATCTGATGTCGTTGACACTGCGTACACGGGGCGCACCGGAAATCGTGGAAGTCCAGGACATGCTCACTCCCTCCCCCTTTCAGCTGCGCTTGTTAATGGTAAGTAATTGGAAAGAAGACGAACCTCGTACGGTGCATTACTGGCACCAGAATAACAAGATACCGAAACGCACCTCGACCTATCTATGTGCACCACAATGCTAGGCGACTTACGCTTCAACGGGCGAATCGCAGTTGACCCTTCGGGTTGACGCCACACCCGCCCCTGACTACTTCCAAAAATGGGAAACCACTTACTAGATACAGCAATGACATCGCGTCCAATGATGTCATAATGGCGGCTGACTCCCTCCGGGCCCAACACTGGGCATGACATGGCCCTCGTCAGCGCCCCACCCGGTCTAATAAAACGGGCTCTCCATAGCGGGGAGTCCTCACAATCACGACCTGCTACGAACTTCGATCTCGCTTGTATAGTCGGAATAGCGCACCTCTTTTATCTTGTAACGCACCACATAATCCATCCATCATGACCACCATCAAACCACTCGAGAGCCCGTCGCTCGACGTCCAGACGGGCACGCCCGCGCAGCAGTGGGCGAACGAGACTACTCGCGCGGCTGAGCTGTCCGCAGCCGGCACTTCTTCCTTCACCGCCCCCGCCGTCCCCGAACCGCCCGCGCACGTACCTGGAACGTCCTCTTTTACCCAGCCCACACCCACCGCCGTCACCCCCGGCACGCCAGGCCCCGACTTCCCCGGCGCGTATCCGGCCACGCAGGACCGGCGCGAGGGCCTGAACGACCCGAACCAGGTAGTGGAGAAGGCGAAGGAGTACGTACCGAGCCAGGAGGAGGTGAGCGGGACGCTGAAGAGCGCGACGGAGACGGCGAGCAGCACCCTCCAGAGTGCGACCGAGTCCGCGAGCACGACTCTACAGAGCGTCGCTGAGACGGCGAAGCAGTACCTACCTGCATCCGTTGCCTCTTACATCCGTACGTTTCCGTTTTATCCTACTCGCTGCAATCGCAGGACTTAGCGTTCGTGTGTTAGCTGGTAACAACAACACCAGAACGACTGCTGGCCCTTACGATGACTTCCACGAGACCTCGCTCCCGTCGACTGAAATCACAGGGGCGCGGCCGAGCGAGCACTCTGGCGGCGTCGGCGCGCTTCCGGGGACGATCAACGAGACCGGCGTCGCCAAAGTGCTCGACGAGCGCGAGGAGGGGGAGAAGGGTAGTACGCTGGAGGGGCTAGCAGCAGGCGCGACACAGAGCGCACGAGCAACGACGAACAACGCGAAGGAGACGACAGGGAGCGCCGTCCGTACTGCGCAGGAAACCGCAAGCAATCTCACCTCGCGTGCGCAGGAGACAGCAGGCGCGGCGGCTGCCGTGGTCGCGGGCACCGCCGCAGAGGCAGCATACAAGGCGAAGGAGACTGCAGGGAATGTAGTCGGGAGCGCGCAGGAGACCGCTACGACCGCTACCGCATCCACGCAGCCGTCAAAGTCCATCTTCAATTCGTCGCTGGAGACGGGTACGTCGCTGCCGTCGAGCGAGACCAATGGGCTAAGGCCGGGCGAGAACTCGAGCGGCGTGGGCTCCCTGCCGGGCCCAGTGGGGGAGGCAGGCGTCGCGCAGGTGCCGTATGAGCGTGCTGTAGAGGGGGTGTCGATGCCGACGAGCGAGAAGGCGGGGGCGAGAGCAGGGGAGCGCGTTGGTGGTGTGGGCGCGTTGCCTGGAGGTGCTGATGAAACCGGTGTTGCCGATGTGCCGGCTGGAGACGTGAAGTCGGGTAAGGAGATGGGTTATGGCGCTGCGGCTGGTGGCGTCGCTGCTGGAGGCGTTGCAGCTGTTGCGACGCACGATGCGTTCGAGCGCAAGCAGAGCGTGCCCAGAGCGAAGCCGGAGGATATGGTTGGTGGAGGGAAGGCAGATGGGGTGAACAGGTTGGAGACGGATCCACTGGTGAAGGGTGATGGTATCAAGGTAAGTCTACGATAGACTTGGGGCCGCTCGGTATCTAATGAGGAGGGTTTCGATAGGTCCCTCAGGATGCAGGCACTAAGGGTGAAGGAATGACGAAAGACGCGCGGGATGCGTTGAGGGGCCAGGAGAAGGTGAGCAGCACTTCACCTCGAGCTCGTGCAAGATGGAAACGGAGAGCAGGAGGCCGAGAAGAAGTTTCCCGCACCCGTCGGTCTGAACACCACGGGTCGCGTTCACGGGCTCGGACGAGATGGAGCTCGGTTGGATGATAAGGACATCGGGCGCGGGGGGGTCGACCGGGTCGAGAGCGCATATGAACACGGTACTAACGTGAGTTCCACCACCTTTCAGGTACCGAGCGCACCCCAACAGTCCGACCGGACGAAGGCCGACGGCGACGAGCCGAACTACCACCCCGCGGCGCTGCACCCGATCCCCTCCCCGTCGGAGACGGCCAGTACGAAGGCGGAGGGTAGAGACGAGCATAGCGGGCGGGACAAGGAGGAGAAGCATAAGCCTAGCTTGATGGAGAAGGTGCGCGGGGAGGCGAAGGTGCTTAGCGGGAAGATTATGAGAAAGCATGAGAAGGTGGAGGAGGGGGAGGCGTTGAAGAAGGGGGAGAGCCGGGGTGGAATTGGCTCCGCGGCGGGGACTGCTGTGCATGCTGACGGGAAGACATAAGTGGGAAGCATTGTTGGACGTTCAGCACATACGGACCGTTGAAATGTAATTGTACTTGTACGTTGCTGTGTAGGAGGGGTTGAAATGTAGCTTATACACGTGTAGTTGACGCGTCGAGACGTGGATGGATTGCGTAGTCCCGAAGGATGTAGGAGGAATCTAGCACGAAACATGATCTTCAGGCTCTGTGGTCAATAGTCGGTATATGCGCCCGGAATGTAGTTTGTCCAAATAGCCCACTGAGGAGCTAATGCATGCGCCGTGGGTGCGGGATTATGAAGCGACCGTACGCGTAAAGTGGTGGATGCCCGCCTTCATTGAACTGATGCCGAGATGGATAGAAATAGTATTTCGAGCGGCTATATGCGTGAGCTGGATCTGTGTCCTGATTAGCGACGATGGTTACCTGAGGAAAGCTACCGTACTGAGGTGGATGTAGCGGACCCTGAAGACAACATGGCGATGAAGGAACGGTCTAGCTTCGAAAGGGGCCGTCGTGGAGACGTCCCATGGTAAATGGTCGGTATATGCGCCGGACATTAGATTTTTTACAGTAGCCCACTAAGAAGCTGATATATACGCCGCCCGTACGAGACTCTAAATCGACGAGAAAGGAGCTGATGCCCGCCCTCGTCGAGGGATGCGAACAAGTTAGCGCAAGCTTCGCCGCAGCCATTAATAATTGTCCTTATAATTACCCTCTAATCGTTTCTCTCTTGTCAGAGATGCCATAGAGCGTTGAAAGAAGGCATTGCATACCGTTATGACCATTGCCTACTTCATCTTAGCCTTGACGATATACGCGTGCAAGGATGGGAGGCCCTGAAGTAGTTAACGCGTTACTGCAGCATGGTGTCCTCATCGTTGTCGACAACATTCGGGGAGAATACAGGGACGAGGGAGGAAGAGGAGAAGGGGCATTTGCGCCCGGCGCACGACGCGTCGCGTAATATTCACGCGTCACGTAACGATCACGTGGTATTTCGGTCAGTGTCGGTAACGGCAGAATGACGTCATAACGTCCATCGTAAAGGACCACTCAGAAAGTCGACCCCACTGGGAGGTCACACCGCCGAACGCGTTTGCGAACTGCAAATGCGAACGTGAGAACCACACCACGGTGCACGTGGGCGCGTGTCGATTCGTGGCTCTGTCCACCGGCCACAGACGCGTACCCCTCCTCTTATGATAAAATCTGCATAGCCTGAGGGTTTTAACGTGTAAGTTTATTGTATCAGTCTGTGAGATTGAAATTGCTGGGTAATTGTAAAAAAATGTGGTGAGTAATCAAAGCTGTCTGTCCAATTGGGGTCACATGAACCCACTGAAGCCCCTTCCGTGCCCTCCCCCTAACGGTTTCCATGGTCAATACTACTGGCATTGCATTGGAAATGTGATGCCTCCACAGATGCCCTGTATACATATAATTGGTCATTGGGCACAGACAACTTGAAATTCATGGAAATTACTCTATTCACGTCATCAATATCCCTGGTATGGTACAATAATATGTGCATAACAAACTGTATTTTATGGATTGAAAGCATAGCTGCCATTGCCTTTCTCGCTCAATAACAGTTGCGGTGTGGCGATTCCCTAGGCTCGGGTGGCGTGGCATCCCCTCACGTGCCCAGACATTCGCCGAACACGTTCAGGCCCCCTGAAAATACCCATAGAGGTCTGATACCAGATTCCAATTTTCCCCCATTTTTACCGAAACCAAAATTACTATATTGGGATGTGTTTTACCCGAAAAGTATCCGACCTCTCGCCTTAGACGTGATTTTTACCGAAACATTGGTATCCAACCTGAGGGCTTGAGGATATTTATTTATTCACAAAAAAATTCCAGTGCCTGCGGTCATACCAGATTCAGTTATGTATGGGCTTTATGAGCCTCTCTGATGTGCACTGGTGTATATGGAATCCAAGAATCTCACCACCTGATTATTGTGGCAAGTTGTGGCACTGTTGTGGCCATAATTGTTACCCAAATAGTATCCGACCTTTGCTCTGGATGCCTGTTTTTACCCGAAAATTGGTATCCAAGATTGATCCCACCGGCAGGTTCTTTACCAAAACTGTATCAGACCTGGCACCCAGTTGAGGGTGATTTTTACCAAAACTGGTATCAGACCACTATGGGTATTTTCAGGGGGCCTACACGTTCGCGAACGCGTTCGGCGGGCGAACCTCCCAGTCGCCTGGACGTTCTCGGACCACTGCATCCCCACCAGCTATATGCACAGGCCAGAAATATTAGTCGAAAATAAAAGAGACATAGCTCAGAATAAGCCAAACCAGTCATATATTTCTACCGGAAGCAATCGGTGCGACAAATAGTCCATCCACATGATTTCGAGGAGATAATCCAGATTTGGAACAGATCAAACTCTTTCGGTCGACCATGATCAAGCGCCTCCGTCTCCCGTTCAGCGTCTCCCCGCGCACCGCAGGGCGTCTACACCCCCATGTCTTTCCCCCGGCCTCTCGAAATCATCCGTTTTCCAATGCCCGGGGCCTCTCCTCGCAAGCAGTGACGATCCCCGCGCTGGACAACCTCACGCTCCCCTACGTGTGGCTGCGCGACTCGTGCCAGTGCCCCTCGTGCATCCACCCCTCCACGCGCCAGAAACTGCACCGCACGTCCGACTTGGTGGCTGCAAGGCCTGTTCCGGGCGGTGTGGCGTACCACCACGACGAGGGGGTGCTCAGGGTGAAGTGGGAGGGCGGGCACGAGAGCGCGTACGAGCGCGGGTGGCTGGAGCGGTACGCCGATCCGGGGAAGCTCGCAGCGTTCCACCGCGAGGTGGAGAGGGTCGAATGGGACGCGAAGCGTGTGAGCGAGTCCAGCGCGCTCTTCGTGCCCTATGAGGATCTGCAGAAGCCTGCCGGGCTTCTCACCGCTATCGAGCAGCTCGTCAAGTACGGGTTACTATTCGTCAGCGGCGTGCCAAATCAGGAGACGAGCCACGAAAGGTGCGAACTGACGAGGCTCGCGGAGCGTTTTGGGGAGATTAGGGAGACGTTCTACGGGCGGGTGTGGGACGTGAAGAACGTCGAGCGGAGCAAGAACATCGCGTACACGAACCTCGATTTGGGGCTGCACATGGACTTGCTGTGCGTCTCCCCTCCCTCCCTTATTTGTACGTACCTACTGACCCGCCCGCACATACGCACCAGGTACTTCCAGCACCCCCCGCGCTACCAGATCCTGCACTGCCTGCGCAACCGCGTGGCCGGCGGGAGCTCGCTCTTCCTCGACGCGATCCACGCCGCGCGCGAGCTGCGCTCTGACGACCCGGCGGCGTTCGACACGCTCGCCGCGACGCCCGTGCCGTTCCACTACATCAACGACGGGCACCACCTGCACTGCGCGCACCCGACGATCGAGCTCGCGTCGCCTTCCCTCACATCCACATCCACACCTACGTCTCGCCCCGCGACTGCGCACCCAGGACCGGACGTTGCGTTCGTCAACTACTCCCCGCCCTTCCAGGCGCCGCTCGCGCCCGCCACGCCGCCCGCCTTCTACACCGCCCTCCGCGCGTTCGCCTCCATCCTCGCAGATCCGGCAAATACGCACGAGTATACGCTGAGGGAGGGCGACGCGGTGGTGTTCGATAACCGCCGGGTGCTGCATGCGCGGAGGAGTTTTGGGGAGGGGGAGAGGTGGCTGAAGGGGTGTTACCTCGAGGCGGACTCGGTGCTGGATCGGATGAGGGTGTTGCAGGGACGGGTGGGGAAGGTGTAAGAGGGAGGGGATATTTTATTGACGAGAAGCCGGGGTGCGTGGGTGACGTGGTTCTGTATCAAATTCTAAGCAGCCCCGGCGCAACGACTCGACATGTGGCACGCGAGCCCATAGTCCGTCGCGGAAGCCTACTTGTGGCTGGGTATGGTTTGGATATACTCTTCTCCATAGAGGAAGTGACGCACTGTTCAATACGGCGCCAGGGTGTCATGAGCCAGTTGCAAGGCCTGACGCACAGCGGACTGCCCTCTGCTCGTGGTGCCGACTGTGCACCGACTAGTCAGTCCACGCTTCATAGGTCAGGACGTCACTGCAGTCTGGCTTTCCAAAGGCTATGCACGGATTCAGGAAGTGGAGGTAATATAACGACTCACCCGCAGCTCTGTGGATGCGGGATGCAGGCACGCAACACATGGTACGGACGCCTACAGGGCAGTGCACACCTCACAAGAATCAGTATATGTGCTGAGATGCAACGAGGGTAGAGATTCAGGCAGCTTGAGCTCACCTCCAAGACGCGTTCGAGCTGGGTAGAGTTACTAGAAGAAAGTAAAGAATCTACGTAGTTGACTCTCGGAGAACGCGAAGCCACGCAGGTCCCGATGGTCTCAGAGAGGGGTCCACGGGACCTCTACCTACCCGGCACGTGATGTCAACGCGACCCACGTATTTCAGCCCCAGCCGATCATTCCAGCGGCTGACACGCGACGTGCCATCCACCATCCGAGCGGTCCGGATCGCCTATGACAGTGCAGCTTTCCTATAGCACTCTCCAGTCTCTATATACCCCCACCTTATAAGCTAGCCATTCTCTACCGCTCACGTTCTCTCGCTTTCGACTTTGCTTTCAACCCTGCTTTACACTACACCGCTCTGCTATTGCTATCATCCACGCCATAATGTCCTCCTTCCTCTCCAGCATCCGCAGACAACCCAATTTCCAGACATTTAGCGACTCATGCCCTTCATGTATGATCCGCACGCAGCTCAATGACTACGATTACGAAACGTATATCATCGACTCCGCGCGGCGCCACGCGCACGAGTGCGACGCCTGCTTGGACGTCTCGAGGAAGGCAAAGCTCCAGAAGCTGATGAAGAAGGGCCTGGGAGTCAGGGTCAGTTTGAAGACTCTGCTTGCATAGCAGGGGTGCGCAACCCAGGTGAGGCTCTTGAGCTCGATGGGTCAGGGTGGATCTGTTTCTCAGAACTGCCTTCCAGAGTCTATTACTCGCACCTCAGTTATCCGGACTTTCTTGCCCCCATAGACGCTTGCACTCTGCCTTGGCTCTGAAGACCGTTTACGATATCACGAAAAAGTCCCACTACCTGTAATGAAGCCCCCGCTGTATTTATTGCATATCGTACATCGAATATCATTTCCGCATCCCTCAGTGGACGGCATTGCAAGGGCGTAGAAGAGCCCAAGAGTTTGGACATTGGTCGAGTGTCGTTTAATTTTACGACGGGGAGCAGTCGGCAGCATCACCCAAAAATCCTAAATAACGGCACGACAAGTAGTCAGCTGATGATGGCACATTTCATGGTCACTGCAATACATACACGAAGTTTCCCAGAGCCATGCATCCGTTAACTCCACTGTGCATTGGCTGCGCTGACCTTCGTCCACTGGTGATGTCCCCGGAGGAACACCTTCCCGTGGTTCTGCCAGTCGATCCACTTGAAGTCTCCATCCAGCTTGCGCGCAGCCCCCGCAGACACGAGCGTGATGTCAGGGACGGCGAACTTGTCCAGCGCATCGTCGTGGGTCAAGCCGCCCCGCGTGAGCCCCGCAGGCCCGCCCTGCGCAACACCGACCGGCGCGCCGCTCTTGTTCACGATGACGCCGCGGAGGTGGTCTTTGAATCGCGCCAGGACGTCCTCCTCGCTCAGAAGTGCGCCGGTCACGTCCGACAGTGCGTCCATGACGATCTCGGACGAACTGCACAGGGGGTACAATGTGCGTCAGGTCGCACCGGCATGGCAGTGTTGCGGTACGTACATTGGAATGGCGCCTCGGATGGTCGACCCCAGTGCGTCCCGTCTCATGATGCATCCTTGACATGCAGCTGGTCCGAAACGCATCAGAGGGACTCGTCATGAGATATATGTGGATACTCACAGTGATCGGGTCTGGCGAACACTGAGACAGCCCGATGAAGATTTCTTCCTCAGGCCTGCCGGGCTTCGTGTAGTTCAGCTTCACCGTGTACGGACTGTTGAAAGCGAACTCGTTCGTCTACGCATCACACATAAGCTCAGTATAATTGATATCCCTCATCCGACACGAGCATACCAACCTGGACGACAGCAACGAAGTGACGGAACTCCTGCAAGAGCGAATACCCTTCGGGGACGGACTCATTCGGGATCTGGTACAATGGCAAGTTTGCTAGGGGAGTGTGCTCCCGCGGCGCGGACGCCTTGAGCTTGAGTCCGTAGTATTCCCGAAGCTTGGATCGGAGGGCGATGCGTTTTGACAGGGGAATGCTCTTGTCAACCTTGACGCCCGCGACTTCCGGATACGAGTAGTCTGGAAGGGGTGTACGAGATGCAGTGAAAACCACCGCGAACGCGATCGAGCGAGGTCGCTTACATTTCGGCACCTTGGCCAGCGAATCGAGATGACGCGCTGCTGAGGAAGTCCAGTACTTGCCGTTCTCCATACTGAAGGGAGCCAACGCGGTGCTTTGGTCCAAAAGCGAGTTCTAGTAGGGTCATGAGCTGCCGCGAGGCCAAGCGGAGCGTAATGAGGACTCTTACGTAGACGGCATTGTAAGTCCCCCGAGATTGGGTGAAAGGATAGATTCTGCCGTCATTGTTGGGACTCGGATATCCATTGCCAATCTTGAGAGGGTAGCAGTCAGTACATATGCCACACAGCAGAGGACCGGAACTTACGTTGAATTACGGATAGACATACTCCCAGACGGCGAGGATTCTGTCGACATTGCAGTGATGCAGGAAGAAACTCGACAACAAGGTTGAGACACATGATAGTCACATTGGGTCAAATCCGGCCTGTACAAGGTGCAGAAATTAGTCTCGCGTCTCCTCTGCTTCAGGCGCAAAGCGTATAGCGTATATAGTCCGGATCAGCCATGTGCCCGTTTCCTCCGAGGATGTCGTGAATCTGGGCGTGTATACCTTCGAGCGAATCTGAGGTGCTCGATAAGCCTCCGTAATCTGGAGAACATCAGACCTGTATGCTTACCGGTGTTCCTGAAATCCATCTGGCGAAGGGATTGAGTGGTATGATTGGAGAATTCGCAGTCTCAACCAACGACAATAATGCGCAACCTACCATGCTTACCAAGTTGGAAATACCACGCTTCCATGGTTGCAATACTTCAAGCAAAAATGGTGGTCAACGAATGGAAGTAGAGTAATACTGGCACTCACGCCCCCGAATCGCGAAGGTACTGCTCCAGTATCCTTACCGTCCGCAGGGTTGAAATCAGTGCTGTTCTCAGGGACATTTCGCTTGTCTCCGATCCATTCCTGTTTATCCTGTGAGATTGAAGGGATGGGAGAAAAGGATCCCCGCCGGTACCTCGAATGGTAAACCATGTATTGCGGCCAAATCTATAATACAAAAGACAGTTCCCGTTCCCACGGTGTTATTTGACTTTTGCGGTAAGGCTTACTGTAAATGGCAAGCTGTGGCGTCTCGCGACTTTGACACGGCGGATGGCCTGAGGCCGGTGCTCGATGCTCAACCATCTTGCTCCTCACGCCAGACTGCGATGATTTGGGCTACAGCCCACCATGAGTGTGTCACTACAGACCCAGCGGCATATACAGCTTGCCCGTAGTTGGTAAGCAATGGTATGTCTCCTTGCATAATCCAAGGCTGGAGCCATTGTCTCGGAGTTATCTCTAATGCCGGGCCAGTCTAAGTGCAGTTCAAGCTGCAGCAGAAACATCCAGACATGTTCTTGCTATTTCTTTAGTTACAAAATTGGGAGACACCACTTAAAATCTTGCATGTCTCACATGGAGACTCCAAGGTGACCACATAGCAGCCTTGCATTCTGACACATGATACCCTCATCCTCTATTGAGAAGTACTAGGAAACTGAAGGTAGATATGGGAATAACAAGGTCCTATTAGCTGAGTCTGGGTATGGTGACTTGCCCCAGATGCCACTTTTGGTTCTCAGTCCATGGCTCAATGAGCTCTCTTATTGCTGCTCACGGCCCACTACTGTAGCACAACTTACATACACATGGGCTTTATAGAACTTGCACTGGGAATGATAGCATCCTATAGTCATGTGACAGTGACACCAAGGAAGCTGGGGGGCATGTCAGACGCTGAGATCACATGTTATGAGGCTTACTACAGGCAATGAGGAGGCCACATCGCAGACATTGCGGCTTGGCTGCAATGTGGCCCACAATTTATGCAATAGATACATAGCAGGTTACAGATAACAAAGGCATTATATCACAGCTCCTGGGCCCGATGTGGCCCTGACATCCCATATCAAGACTTTCAGAGGAGACAAGAAATAATGAGGGGTTAATAAGTAAACCACATCTTCGTGGTACACTTTCCTGGCTGTTGACTGACACTACCGTGCAGTATTGCATGGGTGGCTGCTAGTGATAGAATGAAGCTGCCTCTGGGATAGTGACATTGGCCGGCAGCAATCCAGAGGACTCGTCATCCCTGCCTTGAAGAGCAAGATAAGCAAGGATGAAGAGGGAGAACTGCCTTGGTTCCTTCGCTTGCAAGTCCTCGATGGACAGCCGATCGTAAAGACCCGTTGCCTTGCGGCCAACAATGCGGTACTGTGCATGAGTCATGCTTGCGGATAGCTGGAGGGGTAATTCGAAATCTGGTGCTGAAGCGACGGTACGACCAACGAACCGGACTTTATAAGCAAGGCGAGCGCACAAGAGATCCTTTCGGCACCCCATGTGCGCGGATCTTCAATCCAAGGCACATTAGACTGTGAATGTTATCCACCGGGGGCAGCCAGGGTCATCCCCGTTCGTACGAGCGACTACTTCGGTACCAACCTTGCTAGACGAGGGACTCTTTAGGAACGCACATCTTCAGCCGCCCTGGACTAGAAGAAGGATCATGTTCATAAAGTTTGGTCAGCGGACGCAAATGAATACAGGACTCACGAAGAGTGTTCTCCAATATGATACATCTACCAGAAGAAGGTTGGTAGTCCAAGGCAAGCATGCAGTATTATCGTGCATATTACATGCAGGCAAACATGCAATCACAAGTCGGGAAATGGCGCATTTTGATATCCTGCAGGATACTTAGGGTACTAGTACCAATCAATCACCACCGTATAAAGATATGCCAACTTACAGGGGCACTACCGGTAAGCGCCAGTCGAACTGCTGACAGTCGACGTCGGAATTTATAGCGGACCGAACCCAGGAATCAAGCACGCGGTCTGGAGCCGACAAGCCATATCACCGTTCTGTCAATCACTAGGCTTTGAATTCACAATACAATGCGGCGCTGTGAATGGATGGACAGCCTTACCCCGTCGCCTGACGGGAGGCGATTGAAGCCCGAGCGTTAATGCCAAGACCTTTCTAGTAGCGTCGTTCGGCAGCCACATCCAATGACACAAGCACATTCCCGTAAGTTACCGGCAGATGCAGAGCTAATGGGGTCCGTATGACTGCAATCCGTTGAGACGAGGTGGGTTCACACAGCCCTGCCCACTACCACGCGTGGTGGCCTCCGGTTACAAGTATACTGCAGTAACGATGTTGTTAGAATCACTCCCCTCCACAGAACTGAAACCAAGTAAGGCGAAGCGAAAGCTACTCACTCGCTTCCAGTGCAGAACGTACTGGCGTCACTAGCCAGCCAGGCAATAACACCTCTCACCTCGTCTGGCCTGCCTATCCTTCCCAATGGGTTTGCGTTGGACAGCACGTCCACAAGCTCGGGTCGCGTGTCAAAATACGCTGCGGTCATCCTGGAGTAAATAGTTCAGAGATGGGAGCGTCATGCACGGAAAGCAATTAATACAACCACCGAAGCGAGATCAGAGAGAACGGTACGTACGTCGTGTAGATATGTCCCGGAGAAACTGTGTTTACTCTGATGCCATTGACGCCGAGTTCGCAGGCCATACTGCGAGCCATCTGTAGGACAGCAGACTTGCTGGTATTGTAAGATACCCAAGCGTGGCCCTAAAGACGCTTCAGCAATCCGCCAATCCATGGCCGCGACAATCCCATACCCGGTTAGTGATACTTCCGCTCATAGATGCAATCATAATAATGCTGCCCGGTATTCCAAATTTCGACATCTGTCTGCCGGCCGCTTGGGCTGTGAAGAGCGCCCCATTCACGTTAACGTCGATAACCTGCCCATTCGTACGGTAAGAGTTGTGCGTGCGGGAAGCACCAAGCAGTGGCAGACTGCGAGTCGGGAGCGCTGTATAATGTCCACTGACCTTCTTGAATTTCTCCGCCTCATACGCCAAACAGTCGGTGTGAGGGTTCAAGATACCTGCAGCCGCAATACACACGTCCAATCGCCCTTCCTTGTCACCTATGTTCTCTGCTTTCTCCCACATCCCCTTTTGGTCGGTCACATCCGCGCTGACGTACTCCAGCCGTCCTCCTTTCTTCCCGTTACCGAGGTCCATCTTCGCGACGTAATCCCTGACCGCCTCCCAGTCGTCTCCGGGCTGTTGTGGCAGATCAAAACAATAGACGGCTCTCGCGCCAGCCTCCAGTAATGCCATTGCCATCTCGAGACCAAGTCCCCGATTCCCGCCAGTAACGATGCCTACTCTGTCGTCCAGCGAGAATTCTCTGTTTAGCAACGTCGGCTTAGGAGTAACGGACATATCTTTGGCGTGGGCGAGTGCCGCGACGACGCCTATCGGGTAAGGTGGTTCCGGCGGCTTCAAAGTAGACATCTTTGGAGATCTTCAAGGGAGCGGAATCAAGGTTGATATCGCCCGGACGTGCGCCTGCCTTTATACGCCCGCACAATGGTGATACGATAGCATGCAGGATCGTCCCTCATACCGAGGAGGAAATGGTCAGGTGACCCAAGAATAGGCAAGAGAAGCCCTAGGCAGTCCACGCCCAGGGCAGTTGGCGGGCATGTTGATATCACGAGAGCACTTCCCGGCTCCAGAGAGTCGGCTGACTTGTGGAGGAACCGAGAGCTTGAGAGCCATACCGTTTGCAAGGGAGCACTGATTGGACGATGTTGACGTCTTCTCTTCTTCTGGAACAGAATGGTTCATACATTGCCCGAGTAACCACTTCAGAGACTCTGGTCGAAATGCAGAGGACAACACCGCAACCAGGACCACGTTTCCCGACCCTGCACGCCCCTTTGTTCCGCCTGAGCTTTGACCCCACCTCCCGACGATACGAAAGATCCACGGATGGGAAGCAGGCCTAGGACGAGTTTTCCCTCATTCTTTGCAACGCGACATGTAGCAGTTCGACGTTAAGTATGTGGCCTTTAGATGCTATGGCACGGCTATACCCGAGAAGCGTACTCCGGCGTACATGCTCCGAATCAAACACACTCACTGGCGACGTATGAAGAGGAGGAGCTGTGGCGCTCAAACGTCTCATAAGTATGGGCTCTCCATATGTGAGCATGCCTACTCAGAAATTATAAATGTATCCTATTCGAGCAATAAGTCGGTTGGATTCGGTAGGCGCAAGTATACTTACGATCGCAGTGGACACTTTTTCAGTGTTGCAGCGAGGTGAAGTGGCCGAAATCCTCCACATTGGCGGCCCGGAACGATATCGGACTGGTCCGAATTGTCTTCCCACGTATGTCACGACTTCTGTTTCGCCACAAAAGCCTCCGTTCCGAGACCAGGGTTCGGGAGGATCCTCTCCTCCAAGATCAGGCGGTTGCATTTCTATCCTCCTTTCCCGTCCACTGGACGCCTCTGGAGTATGAGAGAGATGGCTTCACGGCTCCCTGGAAGCGGAGGCCTGATGGTGCCCCAGGAAATGCGGGATATCCTTGCGCAGCCGGGATTTCTGAGCATAAAGAACGGGGCACAGAAGCTGAAGAAGTTATATGCCATACGTGAGCTTTGACAGAACTGACAGTATATCATCCGATATTGAGCAGCTCCAGATTCCTCACACTTTAACCCTGGTCTGATCACCGCCTTTGGGCTGGCCTGCTACCTCGGAGACCTGGACTCGGTACAGAAGGTACGAATGCTGGGACATGGAGGGGAGGGAACGCCAGCGATTGACCGCGGATTCTTTTCTCAATACAGGACATACAAGCCGGAATCGCCCCCGAGCTGAGCGGTTGGGAGACCCCATTCCAGCTTAGCTACCCAACCCTGGTGGTGGAAGGTGCGAGCGCTCTGAAGCGAGGTACACATGAGGGGCCGAACCCTCAGCACGTTGAAGTCCTCAAGCTCCTCCTCTCGTCGGGCGCACCCCCGGACATCCCCGACATCGTCGGGCTCACCGCTCTCCATCACGCTACGATGGACGCCAACGTGCCGGCCGAGCTCGCCCGTGTCCTGCTCGAGAACGGCGCCAACGTGAATCACCGGGACCGCTACGGCGCCGTCCCGCTCCAAGGGGCCAGCCACAGCAACCACGTCGCCGCGGTAGACGTCCTCATGGAGTTCGGGGCGGACGTGAATATCAGCGACACGGATGGGGTCGTCCCGTATGAGTTTGCTTTGCAATGCGGCCCGCAAGTGACCGCGGTGGTGCAGAAGTGGCTGCGGAAGCGCGAGGGCGTGGAGGCGCCGATGGAGGAGAAGAGATGCGATAACTGCAAGGCCGATGCCTCGGGCAAGGGTGTCAAGCTGAAGATGTGTTCCGCATGCCATACGTCGTGGTACTGTTCGTCCCAGTGCCAGCGTAAGGATTTCATCATACTGAACCATAAAAGATTTAAACTGACAAGACGTCAACAGGACAACACTGGAAGACCCACAAGCCACACTGCCGCCCATTCTCAAAGTCCAACACGGTCACCCTCATCCCGAGCTACAGTAATCACGGCCACATGGCCCCCATGGCGGACCTCATGCGCGCCTTCACCGGCGTCTCACCCACCGTCCCCGAGTTCACCCCCACCCTCCCAGCAAAGCCGAAGCTCTCCTCCAAGTCCATGATCGTCAAAGTCCAAGTGCCATGGTCTCCCGGAAGCCAGAGGTCTGTCGCGCCCATTCTTATCTATAACAAGAAGCAGGACTTCAAGTGCTCCGTGCTGAGGAGCAGCGATCCTGCGGCGTACGACCGCATCCAGGACGTCGTGCGGAAGCGCGGTGTGGGGGGCGCGAAAGCGTATCTCATGGCTGAGTTGGAGAATCCTGGTAAACTCGTAGTTAAGGTCGATGAGATTCTGGCGGAGCAGCCGTTCTGATGTTCTTGGAGTGTGTTGTACTTGTCTTTGGTTCTTGTCGGGTGGTCGGTTGTTGTATGGTAGCTGTCAATCTTGTGTTCGACCTCTTGTTATTCCGTACAGCTATTATAGTGGCATTACCTCTTTTCGCATAATTTTCTAGGATCAATGGTTGTGTACTTTGCCACTGCGGGAGGCAAACCAGGCTCCTAAACCATCCGTCCTTAGCGTTCTCTCTCCTCCTTTACTGGGGCGCACGTGCAGTGTTATATAATACAAATCTATTTTTAATTTATTACCGGATACAGAACGAACAAGAGGAGGAGAACGCTATAGGACGGCTGGCACAAATGTCGTCGCCGAAATCCCCGAGGCTGACTAAGCGGACGGTGGCTGAAGCCTCTCAGCAGCGGTTGGCGGGCGATGTAGAGAGCGTCTCGACATCTACCTCGTTGAGCTCACGCAGAACACATATAAACGGGTGCTAAAATAGTTCAAGATCAATGCAAATACCTTTGGTATACTTCTGACACTCAGAGGGGCTTGTCTATAGCCATTATGCCTCTTCAGCCGGATATTCAGCCTTCGGTACTACTGATAACCATTGCATGAGTATACCATTCAGTTAGAACATTTTTACATTACTATAAAGTACACCGAGCGGTAAATCCCAAGGTAATAAGTTGTAAATGGTTGCGTGAAGGCCCGCCGACCGCTGGTGAAAGGCTTCAGCCACCGTCCGCTTAGTCAGCCTCGGGGATTTCGGCGGCGACATTTGTGCCAGCCCAGGCTCCTAAACCACCCGTCCTTAGCGTTCGCGCTCCTCTAATTACACCTAGACGTCCCACACTACAGGGCTTATAAGCCTTAGCAAAGCACCTGCCGGTCGAGCCTAGTTAGCCGTAAAGTTGCTTTCCCCCTAGACCGGCGGTCGTACCGGGAGTCAGGTTGGCCTTAGCGGGTCGATAGAATCCACGTAGTTATCTAGACCTTCGGCAACCAGATACCGCCGGTAGGTTCAACTTCCCACATGCGCGAAGTTAATCAACAGCGCCATCAACGCGCCGCCCGCCGCCGGGTTCGCCCTCCTTGTTCGGACAGCTCCTCCACCGCGTTCGTGCGCGCCGTCTTCTTCCAGCTGTCTTCCCGTCCTCGCAGCTCAGTCATCGCACTCGTGCCCGTCTGTGCGCCGCTGCGTTTGCATCCCAGCCCTCTCTTTCCAACTCCGCCCGCCGCG
>NW_006920415.1:136101-145199 GCF_000344685.1 Gloeophyllum trabeum ATCC 11539 | reverse complement strand
ACGGGTGCTAAAATAGTTCAAGACCAATGCAAATACCTTTGGTATACCTCTGACACTCAGAGGGGCTTGTCTATAGCAATTATGCCTCTTCAGCCGGATATTCAGCCTTCAGTACTACTGATAACCATTGCATGAGTATACCATTCAGTTAGGACATTTTTACATTACTATAAAGTACACCGAGCGGTAAATCCCAAGGTAATAAGTTGTAAATGGTTGCGTGAAGGCCCGCCGACCGCTGGTGAAAGGCTTCAGCCACCGTCCGCTTAGTCAGCCTCGGGGATTTCGGCGGCGACATTTGTGCCAGCCCAGGCTCCTAAACCACCCGTCCTTAGCGTTCGCGCTCCTCTAATTACACCTAGACGTCCCACACTACAGGGCTTATAAGCCTTAGCAAAGCACCTGCCGGTCGAGCCTAGTTAGCCGTAAAGTTGCTTTCCCCCTAGACCGGCGGTCGTACCGGGAGTCAGGTTGGCCTTAGCGGGTCGATAGAATCCACGTAGTTATCTAGACCTTCGGCAACCAGATACCGCCGGTAGGTTCAACTTCCCACATGCGCGAAGTTAATCAACAGCGCCATCAACGCGCCGCCCGCCGCCGGGTTCGCCCTCCTTGTTCGGACAGCTCCTCCACCGCGTTCGTGCGCGCCGTCTTCTTCCAGCTGTCTTCCCGTCCTCGCAGCTCAGTCATCGCACTCGTGCCCGTCTGTGCGCCGCTGCGTTTGCATCCCAGCCCTCTCTTTCCAACTCCGCCCGCCGCGACCGTGCTCGCCTGGCTCCTCAGTCCTCAAGATCGCCGTCGTCACGTTTGCACCCCCCCAAGACCGCCGTCATCACCTTGAGACTTGCTAAGTCCCCCGAAAATCTCTTTCCGATATGAAGCGATTTAAAGGTATGTCGAAGGCGTCCAGCGCTTACTCCTTCAAGGGGCGACTGTTGCAGAAACAAGACCTGCGACCTAGGGCGCAGGCTCAGCGTAGACAGCAGGCTGCTCAGGAACGCGCAAATCTCATCAAAGGCATGTACCTACACTTGAGTAGCTACTGATACTGACATTCAGTTTAGAAATGAGCTCTGAAAATCGGACCATGGTCCATGAAATGGACCTGGATGCAGGCGACGCCTCTCCCGAACAGCAGGAGCTTTACGACGCCGCCTTCAATACCATGCCGCCCGGTGAAGAGGGATTCGACCTCAGCCACGAAGGAGGGGAACACGAGGTGTTCGAGGAGTTCGTCCATCACCTCCAGAACATCACAGGAGTGTATGTTTCTTTCACTCACTTCCATGCATGATCCTCAATGCGTTTGCAGGCGGCGGGTAGACTATCGTGATAGGCGGAATCGCGTCGAGCTCCGCACGACACAATGGAATGAGCAGATTGACGTGCTCGTCAATGCATACCTCGAGTACAGCCAACAGGAGCAGGATGGACTGGTGTGCGAGCCAGCGGGCGCAGATGAAGGTGGTGATGCTTTTGGCATCGAGGTAATCGATATATTCCGTATGTCTTTCATTGTATGCTGCATCTGTTCGTCTTCTGATGCTTTGGAGAAGATCGGCGTTATCAGACTTTTATCCCCACCCCGGGTGAAGCATATACCAACGCGACACTCCTGCGGTACGGATACATAGGCTGCTCCCCGGTACGCCCTTCTGTTGCAATCTCGCTCCGGACGCTCGCCGTATATCGGCAAACACATCGGGTATGCCCGCGCCTCAGCATTCAGGCGGAGGTCAAGAAATCGTGTCACCTGCACCAGGTAGGCGGTCTTTACCATGGGTCTATTGTGCAGCTAACAGCATTCTTCTATGTAGGTTCCCTATCGTCGGTATCTATGTGAATTGTTCACAATTGCATATGATATATACATCGAGATTCTCCACTGTGTAGATGGCCGCATTCGGACGGCGATGCAGCGTGATCAGCCAAATTCTGAGCTTTTGAATGCTTGCCCGGCTTGTATGTACAAATTGGAAGACGAGCCTCCACTAGAATACTCTATGATGTGTGAGATGGACGGTAACAATTCTCTGAAAAGAATTGATGCTGCTCTTCGTGAGCGGCAGGCACGAACAGACACACGCCGGCCAAGAGGGCCTTTCTGGGTCGGTCAAGAGGAAGTTGACGGCTTCAAAGATGATGTCAAGGTAAATAACTCCAATTCTATTGGACAAGGTCACTCAATTTCATTCTCTGCATAGCGGGGTCCCGGTACCAGTAAAGATAGCGCGGAGGATGACTCTGCTGATCCCGACGACGATTGGGAAGAAGAATCCGATTCGGATCCTGTCGCCACCTGTATTGAGCGGTGGAGGAACGCCGGACCCGAGCAACGCAAGAAAATGTTCAAGCTATTTGATGAAGCGGGAATATTTGTGGTTGCCTGTCGGCACGGGGTTGTTGTTCTCGTCTGCGACATTGTTCGCAGCGGGGAACTGTAAGAGCTTCTGTAATCTGCCATTCAAACTCTAACTGATGCATTCACAGGGCTAAATATGGCCTCGCAATGGTGAACAGGCTCGTTGACATGTTTGGCTCCCGGATCTGTATTGGATACGACATCGGGTGTGCCTTTGAAGGCACCGTTAGCCGCAGCAGCATAGCAGACAAAGCGTGTGAGTCGCTGCTTCGGTTTGTTGTGGGCTCATTCCATGGACACGCACACAACCGGGGTTGCCAGCTACGGTGGCACCCGCTTTATGTCCGTGGCACCGGACGATCAGACTTCGAGGGATGCGAGCGTGTCTTCTCGGCATCGAACGCGCTGGCTGCGGGTACACGGCATGCCTCACGGTTCCATCGCCATCAAGCCATTGACGAGCACTTCGCATTCTGGAACCTGGACAAGTATGCATCAATGTGTGAGTTTAGCTCAATCTAATCCCTCACTTCATATTCACAATTCATTCCTTAGCGACATTCCTCCTGAATCACTATCGTGAAGCCCAGCACGTCATTGACAATCATCCACTGGAGATCAAGGAAATTCAGCGCAAGCTGGCGATCTCAGATGACAACTGCCTTGCGTATATACGGCAGGAACGTGAGTATCTACAAGGTTTGAAGAAGGAGCCACCAGACGACACGCTCCGCTTTGACTACGTCGAGGCACTAGAGCATCTTGAGAAATGCTGGTAGCTGTCCTTGCTGCTCAATTTACTGTGCATTGTACTGACTATTTGTAACTGCACAGGTCCAGTCTTGACGATGCACGCGGGCACCTCAACCGTTTGAACAATACGCCGGCACTTCCGAACCTGCACAAGTCGCTCGTGAACGCGAGCCGATCTATACGCTCTGCCGAGACCAAATACCACAATGCTGAAACCACAGCAGCACAACTAGAGAAGAGTCTCCAGCTTGAGATGCGCTGGACATCCGATCACAGCGAGTTTCGGGCGATAAAGGAGAAGTTGAAGGAGCGAAAGTATCAGAGGGCTCTTGACGAGCTCGAACGTCTAGTTGTCCAGCGCCTCTTTGAGCTTTCGAAGCTCAATATGTCCGGAACTGGTATGTATAATCTTTTCGCGTAGTTACTCAAGATTAACACCATGTAGGCTACAAATTGCGGCAACAGATCACGAAGGCACTGCAGCGAAGATCCGACGCAATCCGCCAGGCCCTCAGAAAGTACAACACTCTGGCGAGCACTCACACCCCTGCACGTCCGCAGCTCTCGTGGACCGACATTGTTGAGTACTCGTTTCTGGGCGAGTTTGAACTGCTCCGACATTCACGCGCTGATATCCGCGAGGCTCACTGGGCTCAGCCTTCTCATCGGGAAGTCACACTGAAGGTGTTGCAGCTCGAGCGTGCTAAGGAAGAAGTCATCCGCGTCAATGTCGAAGCTCGCCGTCTACGGACGTTCATCCATGATGAGACGCTAGCGGTACATAAAGCTATTTCAAGGGTCCAGAGCTCTGATCCGCTCCTAGCGGCGGAGATACGCAAGAGATGGGCACTTCAGGAAGCTGTCAACTCAGTACATATCGCCCGGCTCGACCGTCTTGCTCTCCTGCCGGGAATGTCAGGGAGTGATGGTCTCAGTGTGCGGATAGGCACCTCTCAAGACGCTTGTGCAATGACATCCGATATTCAAACCTCCGTGGACCCTGTGATTCAAGAGGTCCTGAGTGGGGATGCAGGTGGGGACGGAATTCAGGATGACGAGGAGCTTTCACGCAATGTAGAGGGACTGGTTGATTTTATAGAGGCTGTCACTGATTAGGCACAACTCTGGCCTGTCGGTACATTGGGTCATATTCAATGAAGCATTTTGATTTCCTCGCGCAGACTATTGTACATGCTTTAATGGGAGATACATGAATACACAAAATGGAAGTAAGAGACAAGACGGGAACGGAGGACAACTACGATGAGTTGAAGGCTTTCGGACGTCAATTCGGACAGTTATCGTATTCGCGCAAGGAACCGGCTGGACGCGCGCGCCGGTTTGCTTGCACTTTGCCTCCGCGCACTGTCAGTCTATCGCACCCGCTACATCTCCTTGGCTTCCTCGATCTATACTGACCTCAAAATGTCAGATATCCCACCGGAGGACGCGCAAGCATTTTGGAGGGCTGTAGAAAGACACGGCACTCACCAGGATGGGAAACATCTTGAACTGGTCCCGCCCAAGACTGGTCTGCATCAAGATCACTTTATCTTCAGTGAATATGGGGCTGGTGAAGCGGTGGAGCAGGTGTTTGAAGTTCAGCAGGCACTCTTGAGCGATCTATTTGATACGGTGCGTGTGACGTGGATGGTATCGTGCTCATCGAACTGACTGCACTACTGTGGTAGGCAACCACGCTCGATCGGTCTGACGGTGGATTCACGCTAGTGATGCGGATCCCGGGTATTCTGCCAAAAGAGAAGCCGTACACAGTAAACGACCTCTGTATCGACACATACCTTCCCCCGTGAGAACTCCACGGCTTCTCTCCGCCACTTGAACTGGCCATATCCAGGATGGTTGGTATATTCGCATCCCACGTTGGTGTGAGGCACCTCCGTCAAGTTGAAGCTCGGTATGCGAAAGCTGGGAAGCCCGTGCCGTGGCGTGAGCAAGCTCAATCAGGCGGGGCGGGTGCAGGCAAAAATGCACCCGACCGAAACATCCCACCACCGGTTAAACCAGGATCAGCCTGGCTCCAGTTCCAGGGCAAGTACCTCGAGAAGGCAGTACAGGGGTTGAACAGCGACCAATATGGTGACTTCAGCTACATGGCGACGGAGGAGTTTGCCCTCGAGTTTGACAAGATCGTGGGGGGGAGGAAGGACAAAGGCAAGGTCGAGGGAGATAATGCGGTGATGGAAACCCAGACGCCCACCACAGTTGGGCACGCCCTTGTCAAAACAAGCCTGTTCGGGCAGAAGAACCCAAATGTGGGCGGGACCCACAGTAACAAACTGGCAATGCCCGTGACGGGGAAGCTCTTAACACGCGGTGCCAACGCATCGTCTGTCTCTTCTGCACCACCACCATCTCTGTGCACCTCCGGTTCGTCTCTCGCTATTAGTCCTGGCCACCGTCTCGCTGCGACCAACACACCAGCTCCGACATCGCTCTGCTCATCTACTGCTACCCCTGCTGTCCACCCACCTCCCAAGGGGCCAGAGCTTGAACATCGGGCACACGAACCATTCCTCACTGATGCTGAAGTCACGTCACTCTCGCAGACCTTTGGTATGATCTGCAGTATTGGTCCGCGGTCAGACTCCGCCATAGACGCCTTACATTTGGACGACACCATCATATTGTACCTCCGGCAGCTGGCGCGAAGTGTTCGCCAGAGTCGGTGGAAGGAAACGTTAATGTTGAAGGGCCTTTCGGCAGCAGAAGCAGACACACTTGTTACGGCGTTGGAGGGTGATCTGGCAGGCAGCACCAGTAGGACCAAGGTAATGTCGGTTTTCTCATTGATGTTGATTCAGACTAAATGTTCATCGGCCGTTCTGTTTGTAACCCGCAGTCTGGGGCCTTGCGGTGGTGCCTCCTTCTAATATTCATTGTTGCTGGGCTACCGGCCCTATCCTTTGTGATTATTTTCGCTTTGGCTCTCTCCGCATGATATTGTTACTGTCTCTGTTATACTTGAAGCTGTCCCCCTTCCAGTATAGCTGTATAATAGGTTGGGATGCTGTGATTCAACTTGCAGCAGGAAGCACGTGACCTTGTCCTGTCCGCTCCAGTGTTGCCCGCAATCCTCCGAATATACTAATTTTTTTGCTCTGGCTCTACATGGCAAAACGAGGGAGAAAAAACAAGAAAGCTACGCAAACGCCTGCAGAGCAGGATCCAGCATCTGCACTGGCACCAAGTGTACTTCCCCGGGTTCAGGGACAAGATTCCGAGACAACAGAGGCTCCAGCGCCAGGTGATGTCCCGCAGCTACGGGCTCTCATCGCTACCGGGAAGACAGAAAGGAAAAAGGCGTACAGTGATGATCTTTTTGCTGCCTGGGACAACATAGACCGCGTCAAGGAACATCTCGCCGAGAAACACGGTCTGGCACCGAAACGTGTTGAACAAGACCTCTATACAGGAAGAAGCCTCTTCAAAGGACAAGCACGTCACGTTCAGGCCTGGAACGCGTTCGCGAGCTTCAAGGCGGCGCAGTTGAAGGAGATTCATCCTAGTAAGGATCCGCTTCGCTTCACGTCCAAGTTGTGACTCAAGAGGTGTTCATGATGTCGTTCTAGATGGAGAAGGGAAGGGAGCTCTCATAAAACGCGTCACTGATGAAGAATATCAAGCCGAATATCATGCGCTGACGCCCGAGGAGAAGGCTGTAATGGTGGAGAAGTTTAAGGACATCAAGGAGAGCAAGGCTGTCGTGGTGCGCGCAAATCACAGGACCAAGGTCAATGATGCGAATGCTGTCTTCAAGCGCTTCATGCAGGAGGTACGGGATGAATCTGTTTAACTATGAACTTCACTGATGTTCTGATCAAGGCCGAAGGACTGCGGCAACGGACCGGCGTGGAGGTTATAATTTTTGCAACGCGCGGCACAACTGACCTGCAGTGGCAAAACGGGTTCTTCGCAACAGAAGGTGTGAAAGATTTCCTCGATACCGTGCGTAATCTCGATGTGCAAGACATCTTGATGCGGATGGAGGGCTATGCCATCGCAGGGCTCCAAGGTAGCTGCGATAAATTGTTCTTTGACACTAAGCTAACCTATGCCTAGGTGCGGCGGTCTCTTACAAGAGCACTGCTGCTGGCATTCGAAAGGCAGTACGGGAGGTTATTGACTTAAAGCTATGTACGTACATCCTTGCCTTCATTAACCTGTACTGAATTTTGTGTCAGGTGAGGTTACGGGCAAGCGCAACGCGAAGATGGAGTATATCAAGTACTGGAAGAAAGTCGTTGAACGTTACCACGTCGTGATCGTCTCATGGCCATCCGGGCTGCGGTTCGGCAACCTCAGCAGTGCGGTAACACGCCAGACAGACCTTCGACGCCTTCTAGCCCATTGGGAGGAAGGCAAGACTCACTGGAAGACCATCAGCCCTGCGGAACTGAAGAGGCTGAATGCTGAACGGGCCTCCGGCAAGTCGAGCGATCCAATCGCGATACTGGACAAGGGTCTGCCAGTGGTCCCCGGTGGGACCGAAACTCAGGACGGAGCAGATGGTACTGCCCAGGGATCGAAGCGCAACGCGGAGGACGGTGCATCTACGAGCACTCGATTGTCGAAGAAGCAAAGGACCAGTGCTGTATCGGGGAGAAGTCAGGAGGTGTTGACGGATACGGACTCGGAGGACGACGAAGGTCCAGGAAAGGAGAACCTGCCAAACCTCACGAGCACGGGTCGTCCTCCTGTTGACGAGTCTACGTTAGGCCTGCCGCTGATGAACGGCGCGTCGGCGGCCGGTGCAATCCTCGCAAACTCACCCAGTCCTCTCGGAGGATCCCTCGCACCAGCGGTGGACGGGCCCATGTACACCTTCGACTTCTCCCAGCCCTTCGCGGGTGTACTTCCTCTTGACGATCAAGGCGCGGGGCCGTCTAATTGTAGCAGTTCTGATCTGCCTGAGGGGGAGCTGGCTTCGCTCCTACAGAGCCTCTCCGCTGCGCAGGCCTCGGTGAATGCAGGGTCCTTCGAGGATGTTGGGCACCCCATTTACAATGACTACCTTCCTCAAGAGCCAAATGGATTCGACCCCACCTTATTCGCCCACCTCCAGTCTTCCCACTAGTCTGCCTTAACTATAATATATATATATATATATATATATATGATATTGTAGTGAACAAGGTATTGGATTGTAGTCCTACAATTACAGTACATGAATACACTATGGTGGAAGAAAATCCGACAGTCTGAGATAGCGTAGAAGGCTAGATATCGTTGGCGTCGTCCGACACAACCAGCGCGCAAGGCGCAAAGAAGCGGGATAACCGACACCAACCCGATTTGGACTTCCGAGGGCGCTGGGCTGCATATATTGTTCTGGGAGGTACCTCTACTTGTGTCTACAAGGCCAACCTGACTCCCGGTACGACTGCCGGTCTAGGGGGAAAGCAACTTTACGGCTAACTAGGCTCGACCGGCAGGTGCTTTGCTAAGGCTTATAAGCCCTGTAGTGTGGGACGTCTAGGTGTCTAATTACTAGGGCAGAAGTGACATATTATGTAAGAAAATGTATTATATGAGAATTACCGGATACAGAACGAACAAGAGGAGGAGAACGCTTTAGGACGGCTGGAACAAATCGTCTCCCCGAGATCACCGAGTCTGACTAAGCATGCCAAAAACGGCAGTAGCTGAATTGCTTCAACAGTAGTGAGTGTACTATATGCTCACTGAATACTCAGCCCGAGTGTCTGAGAGCTTCATTGAATGTCTTATAAGTTGCTTTGAACTCACACAACTATGTTATATGACCCCAATTGCCCACCCACTGCTGTTGAAGCAATTCAGCTACTGCCGTTTTTGGCATGCTTAGTCAGACTCGGTGATCTCGGGGAGACGATTTGTTCCAGCCGTCCTAAAGCGTTCTCCTCCTCTTGTTCGTTCTGTATCCGGTAATTCTCATATAATACATTTTCTTACATAATATGTCACTTCTGCCCTAGTAATT
>NW_006920415.1:116984-135587 GCF_000344685.1 Gloeophyllum trabeum ATCC 11539 | reverse complement strand
ATAAGTTGCTTTGAACTCACACAACTATGTTATATGACCCCAATTGCCCACCCACTGCTGTTGAAGCAATTCAGCTACTGCCGTTTTTGGCATGCTTAGTCAGACTCGGTGATCTCGGGGAGACGATTTGTTCCAGCCGTCCTAAAGCGTTCTCCTCCTCTTGTTCGTTCTGTATCCGGTAATTCTCATATAATACATTTTCTTACATAATATGTCACTTCTGCCCTAGTAATTAGAGGAGCGCGAACGCTAAGGACGGGTGGTTTAGGAGCCTGGTGCCAGCCGTCCTATACTATCATTGGGGGGGAGTTTGACACGGGTATTGGGTTTGACAAAACGACAAATCGCTCGCAGCTCTTTCCACATCCCATATTCAGCTTCAGCAATTGGCATACGTATGAGCATGCATCTACTTTTCATGTCTCTAAGCTCAGAATAATTTATTTCTCCTCGCTTCGTCCGTGAACACACAAAACACGCTGATATACCTGTACTGGGGAATGCATTTGGAGAGATCTCCTGAACGGTGTGTCCCAAAACCTTGGAACAACATAAAGTATACATCCTCACAGTTCTTAACTGCCTGTTCGTCAAGCCCGATATGCACGAGGTGGAGGAATTCCCTTGCTAGACGTCAGGTAGGTGTTTGTCAAACACTCTATCGAGACAGCGGAGCTTGAATGCGCATTCGCGTGTGCATGCGCCGACGACCCCAGTGGGTCTTGCACTCAATGCTTCCTTGGATAGCACTTACTATACAATCTGTAATTATGTTCTCACAAATAAAATGAGCTGCTGCAGACGATTTTTCCATCCCCTGCTGTAGTATGTGCACAACCGAAGTGCCAGGCGTGTTCAGCCCAGGTGCTCCCGATAGGGAATGCCGTCTGGAGATTGCCGCAGCCGGTGTGACAGTTCCGTTACTGATTGTCAAACTCTCCCCCCAGTGTAAGCGAAATCGTGCCGAAACCAGTATTTTGCTGCCGGAATAGTCTGTACACAGGATATCTGTAAGGACGTTTTGATATTATGAAAGAACGCGCAATTTCGCATCGACTCGTTAAAACAGCGCCCGAATATGTTTGAATTTGAAGGAGATACGAGCTTAACAATGAAATATTGTCAAACTCCCCCCCAATGATACAGTCGACTCTGTCCTAACCCATAACGGGTCGTGGAACCCAAAGTTATGGGTTTTTGCAGACTATGGGTTACCAGAGCGTGTGACACCGTGTGACTACCTAGTAAGCGTGACAGACAGCCTATTCGGTATAGGCCGGACGTCGTTTATGACAACGTTTAGATACGGAATCTTGAGTCTGGTAAGGCTTATCTTCTGAAATACCACGAGAACCGAAAATTAAGGGTCGAGATAGTCCAGGTTCTCGTGGGAAGGAGACCTGCACCTTCCCAATATAGGTTGTTTTATGGGTTATGACCCTCCAAAAAGTTATGGGTTATGGGATACGGCAGACTTATGGGTTTTTACTATCTACCATGTCGGTGGAAGCCAAAAACCTATGGGTTATTACAGGTTATGGGTTATGACAGGTATGGGTTAAGACAGAGTCGACTGTAGTAGCGTTCTCCTCCTCTTGTTCGTTCTGTATCCGGTAATAAATTAAAAATAGATTTGTATTATATAACACTGCACGTGCGCCCTAGTAAAGGAGGAGCGAGAACGCTAAGGACGGATGGTTTAGGAGCCTGGAGGCAAACGCGCTCCGAAAAGACCAAGACCTTGGCATTCGAGGTGTCTCACACACTTGCTCATGAGCTACGTCCGTTGGTAATGCGCTCGTTGGAAGTGCCTTCCCGACTATTTTGTTCGTTGTACCGTCTTTTATTCCTCCTGTTCGTACATATCCTGCAGTTTAACCGATCCGTCCCCACGTGCGCAAGCGCACTTTATCAAGTGAAACATTTTTTGACCGAGAAGCACCTGTGGCTGTACACTACACGCTTATTCCATCACAATTGCCGCCGCTCTGTCTCGAAAGCTCTGAGTTCGAGGTCTATCTCATTCTCCTGTGGGTAGATCAGACGGTCGAACTCCTGTATTCTTATAACCTCTGGAGGCTGTCATAGGGTACAGAAAAGATGGCTTTTCGACTACCCGGGAGCGGAGGACTTTCGGTGTCTCAGGAAATGCGAGAAATTCTTGGGCAGCCTGGGTTTCTGAGCATAGGGAGGGGGGGACAGAAGCTCAGGCAATTGTATTCCTTCCGTAAGTCAATCACTATTCCTAGTGTTTTGTACAATACTCAATGTATCCAGATTCCCGTTCATTCAAGTCTACTCTGCTTACCCGCTTCGGGCTGGCCTGTTACCTCGGAGAGCTGGACTCCGTGAAGAAGGTACTAATTCTTGTAAATGTGGATGAAAGCCGAAACCACAGTTACTAATCTCCGTTCTTTTCTTGACACAGGATGTACAAGCCGGATCGGCGCCTGATCTGACTAGCTGGGAGACAGCATTCCAGTTCGGCTACGCCACCTTGGTCGTCGCCGGCGCGCAAAGGGCCGAGAGGCTTGACGGTCAACCGATGTACCACGCCGACGTTCTCAAGTTTCTACTCTCCTCCGGTGCACCCCCAGACGTCCCGGACATCGTCGGATCCACAGCCCTGCACCACGCTACGATGAACGATAACGCACGAGTCGACCTCGCCCGTATCCTCCTACAGAACGGAGCGAACGTGAACCACCAGGACCGCTACGGCTGCGTCCCGCTCCTCGGTTGCTTCCAAAGTAACCAGGTCGAGGCGGTAGAGTTGCTCATGGAGTTCGGAGCGGACGTCAACATCCCCGATGCCGATGGGATTGTACCCAATAACTTTCTTTTGAGGTGCGGGCCACAGGTGACAGCCGCCGTGCAGAAGTGGCTGCGGAAGCGATCTGGGGTGGAAGCACCCATGGAGGAGAAGAAGTGCGATAACTGTGGCAAGCAACCCTTGGGCAAGGATGTGAAATTGAAGATGTGCTCTGCATGTCGCACGACGTGGTATTGTTCCACCCAGTGCCAGCGTAAGCGTTACCCGCGTCTTGAGTCCTGGATTTTTTGAATAAACGCCTTCTGACAGGACAACACTGGAAGAGCCACAAACCGAACTGCCGTCCATTCTCCCAGTCCACCACGGTCACCCTAATCCCGACCTACTATGAGCACGGCACCCTCACCCCCATGGCCGACTTCATGCGCAATATGACCGGCGTCACCTCCACCGCCCCCAAGTTCACCTCTACTGCCCCGCCGAAACCAAGTCTTTCGAACAAAGCCATGGTCATCAAGGTCCAGGTGCCCTGGTCCCTGGTAGGGGGCACGCCTGTGAACAGCCCGGAGACGCCATTGCTGATATACAACAAGAAGCGGGATTTTGTGTGCTCGGTCTTCAGGAGCAGCAACCCGGCAGCGTACGATCAGATTCAGGACGTGGTGCGGAAGCGCGGTGTGGGCGGCGCGAAGGGGTATTTCCCGGCTGAGCTGGAGAACCCTGGGAAGCTCGTGGTTAAGGTTGATCAGATCCTCGCTGAACAGCCGTTCTGATGTCCTCGGAGTCCTCGTTACTGGGTTTGTTACTTGTTTTGTTGCGCTGCGTCTGGTGGTCGTGTGTTGTATAATAGCTGTCCAGCCTGGACCTGTATTATGTCTTTTGTTATCATGTACAATTGTTATATTGTCATCACCTCTCTTCACCTAATTTCCAACCATCAATGATCACGTTTCCTTGTCATCGTGCCAACGGGAAGTGAAAGTACTTACATGCAACTTGAACCCTCGCGATCGGTGAGTCCCAAAGCACTTGAACAATCAACTACGCCCAACGCACTCGCTGGAAGTAGCTTCGGCATCTACTACTAGTAGTATTTCTGAGGAACGCCCAATGCACTTGTCAGAAGTATCTTCGACATCTACAGTGCCCAATCGTTTATTCTTCCCTTAGTATGTTTTCTGCACCCCGCACGACGTCGACGTCTTCTCAGGTGAAACAATTTTGCCCGAGAACCTCCTGTGGCTGTACACTTCAAGCTTAACTGCTTCTTCATCCTCCTCGCGGGACGTGTACTTTGCATCAAAGCGGCCGCAACACGTATATTGGTTCTTCTGGCACCCGGTCGCGGGTCCTCGGACGGCTTTGCTGCTCGTCGTCGACGCGCATGCGACTACAGCTAGGGGTTTCTTGCTCTCTGACCTGCGCGCACCGTTCTGGCCATCGGTTTACTCGAGCTAGGAATGATGCTTTCGGGACCGGATCACTACAGTGACATTGCTAGACGTGTTGAAATATGGAGATTCAATACTCCGAGTACGGGACGTTGAAGGGACGCGTCGCAGTACTGGACGGACGACGCGGCTGACGTGGACGTGACTCTCATTTACTGCACTCTCATTTCCTGGAGCAAACCTGGCGATTCCAGGCTCATTCTCTTGACCTGACAGTAAATCCGTTGGGTGGCGAGCGTGGCCCGTGTCTCCCCGATCCAGATGGTCGTCCGCTTTGACGACCCCGTGCGCCTCCTCGTACCCGCTTAGGCCCTGCATCGAATGCTCCAGCGCTGCAGAAGAAATGGTGGCTCTTATATTTCTGCGGGCACGGTCGATACAGCGCGGACATCCGACGGTCACGGCTCCCTATGTCAGGAAGCAAGTGTAAGTGAAACACAGCTATAGTCTGCCTCGGCATGTCAGCGATCCTGGTCTGCGCTTCCTCGTGTCCGACCCTATCCTCGACGGTGACTTCATATGCTGCATTTTCCCTGCTAGGCACCCGTCTTTTGTAACTCCCCGATAACCCGCTGTTTTGCTGGCAGTATCTGCGCGGCTTCAACGTCCCCTCGAGGCTTGAGCGTTTGAGGCACGGACAGGCACGCATGTCAAGATACCGGGACGTTCGTATCCTGTCCTCGAGGCGGGAGCTGGTCCAGACTCTTGCCCTCCATTCCATCGCTGAACGGTCGACCCTCCGCAGGTTCCGAGCGCGTTGCTACACTGCGTAGATCCCTGTGTCTGCCTCGTTCTGGACGCACGTGTGCACGTGGTCTACCGCCACGTGGTCTTCCCAATTCGGCAGGTCATTTAAGACCTGCGCGCTTCGACCGTGTCCAGCCTCAGTCGTGTATACTTTGCATCGTACCCACGCTCCTTCACATTCTCGCAACTCACCATCCATGCAACCGCACGATGTGCAGACGGGGCAGCCGCTGCCTCTGCCGGAGATATCGCCTCTGATCATCCGCAAGACGTCGCGCACGAATCTCCACACTTCGTACGACCCAGCGCAGGGCGGTGGCCCCATGCACGTCGACGCGCTGTCGCGCTCGCCGTCGGGGATACGAAAGCTGCCGCCCAGACCTGACTCGAGGAAAGGCGCGCTGCCGAAGATACAGATCCCCGTCGGGCGGGAGAACCGCTTTGGTGACGAGCGGGAGGATCCTCGGGCGTTCTCCGGAAGTGGCAACTTCGACAGCGCAGGCGATACCGTGCGGGCGCAGCATCAGCCCATGCAGTCTACCGGGAGCCAGGACTCGATGAAGGTGCTCAGGGACACTATTGGTAACATGAGCATGTCTCGCCAGCCATCGCGCAGTCGCCTGAATGGCGCCGTCCCGCTTAATAATGCGATGGACGTGGACGACGCGGAGAGTGATGTGCTGAGGCAGCTGGAAGAGACGAGGGAGTGGTCGGATGAGGTTTTGACTGAGATCTCGAGAATTGGCGAGGGCGCGAGCGGGACGGTCCATGCTGTGCGTGATACGAGGACGGGCATCGTGCTGGCGCGGAAGACCGTTACGACGAGAGAGGCACCTATGAAGCAGCTTCTCAGGGAACTTAACATCGCCACGACTGCGCGACACCCCAATATCGTCAAGTCGTATGGAGCTTATATCAGCCCGAGCAGTAGCGAAGTGAAGGTGGTGATGGAGTTCTGTGAAGGACGAAGTTTGGAGGCTGTCGGGAAGCGGATCAGGCAAGGAGGTGCGAGGGTCGGGGAAAAGGTCATTGGGCGATTCGCGGACGGGGTGAGTTCGTTATACGGCGGTCGGAGCGATGTTGTACTTATGAGGTGCCCCAGATCCTCGAAGGCCTCGCGTACCTCCACTCCCAGAAGATCATTCATAGAGATATCAAGCCTTCGAATATACTCATCTCTCGCCGAGGAATCGTCAAGCTATGTGACTTTGGCGTATCAGGAGAGCTGGTCAATTCTGAAGCCATGACGTTCACCGGGTCGAGCCTCTACATGGCGGTATGTGCTGGGGCCTTCCATGAAGTCGACTTGACCTTACTCAGCTTTACCGTCGTGCAGCCCGAACGTATTCACGGCCAGAAGTATAATATCCGGTCAGATGTCTGGTCAACGGGGCTATCGTTGCTTGAGTTTGCCATGAACCGCTTCCCGATCCCTGTGAACGACCAAGCGCCCATCGAGCTGATGGTGTCCATCACGCGCAATGAGGTGAGTATCCAGCCCGCATGCTGGTGATAGGCACCGCCCTTACTTTAGACTTCTCACAGCCTCCTCAACTCGAAGACGAGCCAGGTCTCACTTGGAGCGATGCCATGAAAGACTTCATTCGCTTATCGTAAGACATGGCCTTCGGTATTCTCTTTCTTGCCCTGTTGACATACTCGCCTCTCAGCCTCACTGTATCTCCAATGGACCGCCCGTCTCCGGAAGAACTGCTTTCCCATCCGTGGATCACGCAAGTTAGGCAACGCGAGGTCAACATGGCAGCGTGGATCAGCCAAGTGTGGGGCTGGTAATCTCCGGAGCGGTCGCAGGAACCCTCAGGGAGCGGTTCTGGTACGTCGTCGGGCCCTCACGTCAGGAAATGGGCTGACTCTTTTGGCCAGGTGGAATGTGAATGATCGCGCGCGCCCAAACGGATATTTATTGTACTCCCTACCCTCATTGGATTCTTGGAATATGGATTATCACGTAACATATGGTACCCTACCAGTTCGTTGTAGTTTCGTTATCGCTGTCTACTAATATTTCAAGATGATCATAATGTACAAATGTACTCGTTTGTCCCAGGGCTGTCTGCTTGTCCGACTCCCCTCGTGGTGTACACGTTCCCCGACGCTCGGGGATTCGCGATCTTGCTCGTTCGGGGAAGCGCAGAATGCGAAGAAGGGATCCGAGGGGGAGCGGGCCCCCAACGACTTGGAAACGACGTCACTATGGCTTGACGCTACTTTGCCCCGGTCAGTTCTCTTCGCCTTGTGCAAGATAAGACACATTGCGCTGCTAGCCATAGTTGTTGTAGGTCAGATTGCCAGGAACTACGGGCAAAGTCGGAGTGCCCCTCTGAGATTTTAGGACTGCTAGTGTCTGCCGTTCCTCCCCGCACGCCACACTTGTGGCTTCTCCATGAGATCCACGACTGACCTTGGTAGTCCTGGGAAGGCCTGCCATTCTGCCAATGTCCACGTCCTGCTTCCGGTTCCATTCACCGAAATGGAGCAATCCCATTTCTGAAAGGTTCTGCTCACAGGTCTCCCGAGAGAATTACTAGTACAGGGGCGCCTCGCGGTCGCACGGGAGTCAAACAGTACTAATACCTCTGTTTGAACTTCGCGCACTAACGTCTCTGGCTTCCCTCACTCTTTCCAAGCTGCTGGGCAATATGGTCCTCCACAACGCGTAAGTGACAAGCTGCGGCTATATCATGGTTTCCTCTTGACACTTGAGGTTAGAATCGGTGCTATCTTCATTGGGTCCGTGCTGTCGACTGTGTAAGTGCCTAGTCTGCGGCGATTCGTATTTTCGAGGATTCAATGGAGTATGGCGATTCTAGACTGTACGGCGGTATGTCTTCACACGTCATCGTGAATCCGGAGTTGCCTAACCGGCCGTGCCAGTATCCTGTGCTCAGGTGTATTATTATTTCGGTCACAACAAGAAAGATAACTGGTACTTCAAGTCGTTGGCAAGTCTTCGCCGCTATCTGGGAGCGTTTGCCTAATAGCTACAATACAGGTGCTGGCCGTCTGGATCTCCGACACAGTCCACCAAGCCTTGATCTCCCATTCAAGTAAGCTGAAACTTGGGTCTGTCATCCTACGTCTTCAATACCAATATTATTAGCCTACGCCTATGTCATCACCAACTATGCCGACATCGCGACTTTGAATGACCTGATCAAGTGAGAGGTTTGTTCATATTGCACGAGTGATTGCGTCTCATGCTTTTTCCTATAGTTCCTTACTAGTAAGCTAGGGTAAATTATCGGATGCTATGTACCTCATATAGATCTAGGTCCAGTTCCTATTCACCGCGTTGACTGCAGTGCTAGTCCAAAGGTATGTCACTAGGCCACGGGCCGCGACACCGTCTATCTCATTCGCTTTGCTACCGCGTGCAGTTATTTCACGTTCAAAGTGTGGCAACGTAAGCGGGTGCCAAACCGGCTGGCATCATTAGACTGACCTTTCGACCTTCTGGTCAGTGAGTGACAGAAACTATGTGATGGCGGGAATAGTAGTGCGTGCTTTTTACTCGTCAATGAACCCGTTCGTAACCACGGACTTAGTTTGGGATGGACCTTGCGGGTTTCGGTACGTGGTCCGTCGTCTCGCGAAAACATTCTATCCCATTACAGATCACGTCGTCCAGTGTCTACGATTGGTGAGTAAGCATTGCATTTTTTAGTATACACTATAACAAATTGTTGCACAGTTTACACAGCATTTGGGTTGTTTTCTATCGCCTAGAAGCTGCGGTGACGTACTAAGTGGACGCTAATAGGCTGCAATCGCGGACGTTTGCTCAGCTCGATGCTTTCAAAGTAAGATGTGACGATCATTCATATCACTTTCTGACAGATCCCGACGACCACAGCATCTCATACTTTGCGTGAACATCTTCTCTGCGGTGCCCAACGTCTCTATTACAGCTGCCACCTTCTATCTGGCTTCCACGAGGAAAAAGGATGCCTATAGGTAGTATACTATGTCTGTCGATTTCTCGTCCTTGATCTGAACAGGATCCTACAGTGACATTATCAATCACTCCGTACACAGTCTATTTCTCCCGTCCTGCTCTTCGTGCTGACATGGGTTAATCTCAAGCTGGAATTCTGCCTAGAAACGGGCTTGATGTTCAGGCGAGTCAATGAACGCCAGACGCTGTCCCTATCGTCTGGTGACAAACATATCTGTCTTACAGTATCTTTTCGGTCACGATGATGATCACTGTGCGTGTTCTCTTCTGTTTCATTCGACAAGTCGTACTCAAGAGATGTCCTGGTAGGGTATCGTCATGCCCGATTCTACCGTCTATCTTTGCTTCCTCTTCATTTTGAGCCGAGGTATCCGCTTGTCTTTATATTCGACGGGCACCACTCACGACGTCCGATATGTCTACAGCGTACCTCAATTCCCTGTTGTTCGTCTTGAATCGTAGGAAAGATGCGCGAGGAACGTCCGGGAGTCACAGCGAGAAGCACTCCCTCTCTCGCCCTAGGACCCGCCTGCCGGTGCACGGTCGCGTGAGTTGTGTTCAGACGACTGACTAATCATGTAACTGCGTTTGCTCACGAGTGGATCCCCGACATCGTGTGGCAGTCTGCTCAAGGTAACATAGCCATAAGGATTGATACCGTACAAGAGTTCGCGGGAGACACTGGCGTGAGTGTGATTGGTTTGCTCATCCAGATTGGGAAGGAGCTGACAGTGTCCGTATAGTCCCCCGTCGACGACCCTTTCAAATCTACTTTGGAAATGCACGACTCGCACGAGTCAGAGTAGGTAGGCTGGCCAGAGTGCGTCCGTCACATCGCCATTGTCTCTCCTTAACCTACTCCGTCTGGGCATCACGCGAGTCCGGGTGCTGGGACATCCGGACGGTGAACCGAGATACCCATTTTACATGCCGTTCGTTTGTGCTTTGCGATCACTGTTGTTACACTATCGTACTTATACCACCGTCGCCGCCATGATAAGCTAGGGGCCAATTAATGGAAGTACGGAGCCGCATAGGCTTTGACCGAGAGCCAGGCGTCGTCCAGGACTTGGCATACTTCTTCCGCTATTGAAATAGTCCGTTAGTCTCCAGTGAGACCTCTACAAGACAGCAGACATACGGAGTGGACCCTTCTCTAAATCGATCAAGTTCTACGTTTCCATAAGTACGACACATCATGGCTTCAAGGAAATGTCGTCGTACCTCCTCGATATGCTTAACGCTAGATGCCCCTATAAGGATCGCGTCGCCGAATTCACGCTTCATGAGGCTGTGGTGTGAGACCCAGCGCAGGGCGATCTCGGCTAGCGTCAGGTTATGCTTCGTCGCAACAGCTTCGACAGACTCGAGGGCTTTGAAGTACGGCTCCTTCCAGTACCTGCAAAAAAGTTAATGATAGTACTCCTGAAACAAGGGCACGTCTGTTATGCAATACCTTTGACGGTAGCTCTGCAAGGTGGCGCAGAGTCAATGCGAATCTAGCGAATATACCAAGCGGGACGTACCCGACCTTGACCCTTCTCAGGATCGAATCGGGAGCCAGGCTCGACCTGGTTATCGAGGGATTTGTACCGGCCGGTGAAGAAACCCCCTCCCACTATAAGTTCGCATGCGTTGAGATTGATATAGTCGTGTAGCTCGCAATCACTCACAGGGATTAAACTCGTAGAATGCGATGCCAAACTTTCTGAGGCAGGGGAACAATTCTGGCTCGACGCCCCTACATATAGTTCGGTGTCGTTATCCGAGGCAGAATGAGCTGAATCCATTACCTGTGCATTGCATTGTATATTCCCTGGTACGCTGTAGGTTGGATGTATCCGTTCGCCTTGCAGATCCCCACTATTTCTGCGACCTCCCAGCTTATGCCTCCACTTCAGTGACATGGAACAGAAGGGAGAGATCCAAACCCTTACGCCATATAATTACTGATTCCAAATCGCTTGAAGTATCCTTCCTTGTACAAATCGTTCACCGCTTTCAGAGTGACTTCGTACGGAGTGGATCGGTCTGGCCCGTGAAGGTACCACATGTCAATCTGACTGCGACGGCGAACGTGTACGGTGGCCGGGTAAGTCCGATTCCTTCATTGTATCGTTAAGGAATACTCACTCCGTGTTCAAAGCCTTCAGAGAAGCCAGTAGATGGGTCCTCAAGTCCTATGAGAATATCAGCAATATTGGCAATACATGATAGAATGCACTTGCCTCGGGGGAATGGGTTATGACCGATATACCGTCCCGCTTCATCCTAGCTTGAGCTGCCTACCTCAAAGTTATGATGTGTTTCGAAGTATTAACTCGTATCCCCTACGGCGCTGGGATACAGCTTCGTATCCATGACGAGCCCGCGCTTCTGCCAATTAATTTTCCCGAGATACTCTTCGCTGGTACCGCCGCAGTAGACTCGAGCAGTATCAACCTAAATCTCGGTATTCATAAGCTCTCTTGGGTTTACTTGGTATATTCACGTACTTCGTAGTGGCCATGCGCCTGAAAGACGTCCAATATTGCTTCTACGTCCTTCAGGTCGTGGACCCGAGCCTGCTCTTTGCCGGCCTCCCCAAATGTCATGGCTCCCTAAAAAAAATCAGACAACCCACTTCTACTGACAGTGTATCATGTCTAGACTGTGTACCATAACGATATTGAGTGCACTCTTCTGGTTGCCCCGTGTGGCGGACATGGTGGGCTGCTCTACTTAGTCACTCGAGGGGGTCAAGTTCTTCGGTCATCCGCTGTATGCCTCTATATACCCAGAGATAAGAGTGCGGCTTGATATTCATGGGCCCGGCATCTGCTAACAATGACATCGAGTCGAGGTAGTGAGTCACCTGGGCAGCCGTGCGCAGGAATGTCATACTTCTTAATCACGTGCGCAGGACGCGTTGGAGAGTTCGGTCTTGACACCCATGTACAGTAGGTAGCTTTACTGCGCCCCCGTGCAAACACGTACAAATATACCATATCCAGAAGAATATCACGTGATGCCGGCAAACGCGGGCTTCCCGCCGCGCGCGTGTCCGGCCAGTTAGAGTATCTTCAAGTCTGGACTAAGAGGGTCATATAGATGGGGCGAAATAAATTTTCATTGAAATCTATATAGCTGTGATACATGTGGCTGACAAGGTAGATATAAAAGTCAACAGTAAGGAAAGTTAATAAACCCTAACCCTAAAAGCACAAATCAAAAAATGTGCACAGTAGGAATTGAACTCTAGACGTCCAGTGCTGAATGCACGCCGCATAACCACTACACTAAAGAAGCGATGCATGTCTTACACATTAAAAATATATGATGGCAATGTAATTGGCGTTTACTTAATACGGCTGGGTCCAGTTATTTTTAGTGACGCGGCCGGAGGGGTCGGAGGTCACATGATATTCTTCTCGAAAAGGTAATATTTGGTCATGTTTACGCGGGGGCGCAATAGCAAAGACGATGTACAGTCGACTCTCCCAGACCCATAGCGGTCCGTGGACACAGAAAGGTATGGGTTTTCGGAGACTATGGGTTACCAGGGTGTGACAGAATGTGGAATTGGCGGGCAGCGTGACATGTGGCAGGGAGCACGGCATATGCCGGACAGTCCGTGATGCTGCATTATGCTACGCGTGGCCCGGTATGGGTGCACACTGCCACTCGAGAAGCGCCGATGGCTGTCGGCAGCTTACCCTCCATCCTTATGTATATTAGTTGAGCTTGAGTACTACTTATTGCATAAAAATCACGGTATCATAGCTTGTTGAGATCAATGCCTCGAGTTCTACGATAAAAAAATCAGCTTGTTATTAATCGAGCTGGGTGAGCTTCGGGGTCCAGGAGGTCCAGTGGCATATCCTGGGCAGCCTGTGTGCAGTTTCATTAATATTGCATGCAAATGCCATGAAATTTCCACTTATAAGTGGTGGCAAAAGAACATAAAATACATGGAGTTTTAGTGAGCCCCTACTCCATACATTCAATCCCAGGTGGACTGCATAAATTTTATGTACTGTGCTGATAAGTCATTCAGGTCTACTGTCTGACGGATTCAAGAGTTGATTTGAAACAAGTCCTCATTCCGTAATGGTGCCACTAAAGCCAAACATGGCACGCCGGGATGTGCTGGTCGGTTGAAAAGTGGTCCACATATTGGGGGTGCCACAATGCCTCCCAAAGGAGGGGTATATTGGTATGGACTTTGGGTTGGAATATGAGACACTCTCAATAGTAAATGGTGCAAAAGTAATAAATGGTGGACCATATGGCTCTGATCAAGCTAAAAATAGGACAATTTATGGCTATGGGTAATGGGGTATCAGAGAGTTATGGGTCATCAGGAAACCAGAATATCTCCGGATGGAGACAGCGTCTCCGCGGCTCTGCCATGTGCGGGATGGAGACAGGTTCTCCAGACGGAGACGAGGTCTCCATCCGGAGACATGCCCCCCACTAATATACAGTAATCTGTGCTAAATTTTGCTTGAATGCAAAGAGCAGCACATATAGCAAAAACATAAGCCCATATCCTGTCCCTATGTGAGGGATAGATATCGAGTGTCAGGTATACGAACTCCCGCCGAAGCCATGTGGTGTCTCCAGGAGGAGACGCTGTCTCCGTCCTGAGCCGGACGGAGATGGCCGTCTCGGGATGATGGGGGGACCTCTCCGTCGCTCCGGGGCTCCATGTGACTCCATATGGAGCATATGGAGATATCCGAGGTTCCTGATGGTTGTCGCGACCATTAATTAGGAACCAAATTGGTGGACATAAAAATGTATGGGTTATTAAAAGGTTATGGGTTATTGGAGGTATGGGTTAAGGGAGAGTCAACTGTATCAGTAAATACACATTTGCTGTGTTCAAGTAAGTGCCTATGCGCACTAATAAACCATCAGACCAGGGAACACCACACCTCTTCCGCCATGATTTGATGACCTGGAAAAGGCGTTCTACAGAATCTCTGCTTTGACCAGTGCAACTACGGAGACAGGGATTGGTAGACATTGCTGAACTAGGCGCTGACTTAGCTGCCAGGTTCTACAACATACCAGAACGTACCAGAACTCTCTGGAACTTTCTGGTATATTTCATTATTGTACAAGGGCACGGAGCTCATGTGGGTCAGTGACATCATAGGTGGAGCACAGTAGGATTATAGATATTCCACATAGCTTAGTTAGCCTATGGGCCACAGTGTATATAAACCCTGCCACCCTGCTGCCTAATGACAAGGGTCGTTCATACGAGCTTTACCAGTAGCTACAGCATCCAAGCAATACAGGTGAGTTGTGTAGGGTGCACTGTGCATGCTGCTGCCTCCATAACTCTTCATTACCTGTTCCCCCCATCAAGCTATGTCACTCCACAGGGACCCTCAATATCGTGGGTGAGCGCAGGGAGCAGGGAGTCCAGGAATGCTATTGCCTCGGCCAGATTGTATCGTAGCGGCGCAAGCGCCAATCCCCGACTCCAGTCAGAAACCATTAAGTATTCCAGTACTAGTGTGTGGTCAAGCTGCGGAATGCCACTCTTGACAGACACATACACAGTATTCATATAGTCCTGTCTTATATCTACATCAGTATTTAAAGGGGCTTCTCAAGTTACTGGTTGCCACTCAGAGATACTAGTCTCATCTATTGGCCTCACTTGTTTGAATGCATCCTTTTATTGAATGCTATGCACTTGCATCACTTGATCGTTCACGTTAGGTGTGTGCGGGCAGTTGTCTTCAAGTCGAAATGAAAGTGGCATCGGTCCAGTCGGGACCGTTGATTACATGAGGTTCTCACGGCGAGAGCGAGTTGTATGGTGGAGCGACCATTTCTTCCAACTACCGTGGGAGTCGGGGATTCAGTAGTGTTCTGAACTGCTTCCGCTCGTAAACTGTAGCGGGACGGAGCAAGGAAATCTCGCCAGTGGCCGCCATAGCACTCTAGGCCCACTCAGAAAAGGCTGTAGATGTGCAGCAGGACGCTGTCTGGAAGGTAAGTACGAGGACTCAGAGCGACCGCTGCACGTGCGTAACGCGTTCCATATGTCACGCCACTTTAGTCACGAATCGCGTCTGGGTGGCTACGCCACCCGGCCATTACTTTCAGCGACCAGCTGAACTGAAATCCAGGGTTATTCCTTTGGTCGCAGATTTCCTCAAGTTGCAAGCCCTCAAACAGGTGCATCTTCGCCCAGTTAGAGATGCCGATCTTGGTAAAACAGTGCCTTGCGGAAGAGTCTTGCTCACCATTACCGTACGTGGAAGTTCGACGTCCATAGATAGATAAGTGTGCAAGATACATGTTACATATATTCTAGTCCATTAGTAGCTATTCTACTGAAGTGTGGAGGGAGTGTGCAGGAGAGTATGTACAGCGAACGACTGAGCGTTTGATACACACAAGTAGTCAAGGGAAGGCTGTGCAGTGGGTGAGGGTATGAGAATGAGTAATAATGTGCGAGGGGATAGCAAGTAGAGGAATCCAAAAGGGGGGTAATAATTTAGGATCCTTCGCGGCGGATCTTGGCCGGATTCGGCACAGATTGAAGGACAGGCGGGTCGGAGATGAATATATTGTCGCCCTTGACGTTGAGGAAGGAGTACTACATTGCATCCAAATTATCAGCATTCTTTCCCCACCACCACCAACGAAAGAGCAGGACTGACCTCAGCCAACTCGGTGTTACTCTCCTTGTTATAATTTTGGTAGACCAAATTCGGCTCGGTCATGAACGGCCGGAGCCCCGCCTCCTCGAGTATCGTCCACCACGCGAGGAACTCGCTGAACTTCTTCCCCCAGAGGTGGATCTCGAGCTGCAGCTGGCCGAAGGGGAGGGGCTTGCCCGAGGCGACGTACGGCTTAATCAGCGCTGCGAGCGTCTCGAACTCCCAGCTCTCGATGTCGATTTTCAGGATGTCGATGTGCGTGTGGCCTGGGACCGACATTAGCGTGCATTGCGGAGGGTAGCACTATGAATATGATGTGTGTGCGCACCGTTCATCTGCATGAGTGCCTCGAGCGTGTACTGTGCGTCTTCGTTGGCATCGGTGCCCGCGAGGCGGTAGGGATGGAAATGCGCCCTGCTGCGCAGCGACTTGGGGATCTGGGGGCCGAACGAAGAGACGGTGAAGTCGTAGCCCCATACTTGGCAGTGCCGCGTCCGCGATAAGAGTTCTGCCTCGAACGAAGACTCGTAGTTTATTCCTGCAGCAGATCCGTGTATTATGAGATGAGTGCTGCGGACGGTGCTGAAGTGCTTACCTATGGAGTAGACGATGCAGTCCGGGTTCTGCTCGACCCTCGACAATCCGCACGTCCATTTCCCGCCATCCCCCATGTCGCCTATTCGCTCCAGCTCATGGGGGCAGTTGAATGCCGGCGGGAAGAAGTCCCCTAACGATCCTCTCTCAGTATCTCTTATTCGGAAGCAGCGATACGTCACTCACACACTGTATACGCCGGCCAGGGCTCCTCATTAGGAGGAAAGCTATTGAGGAAGTGACGATTAAGGGGTGCACACGAGGAGTACGGGAGGCTGCTCACGTGGCGATGTCTTTTGGGGACGGCCCAAACCGCTCGATGAGCTGTTGTCGTTTCTTCAGCATCCGCTCGTAGATCATCTCGGACTTGGCTATTCGGGAGCTCAGACTGGGGTCGTATGTTACAACGTGCGGCGAGCCATAGCCCCATAGGCTGTCCGTCGCAAGCATGTAGAGGGTGCCTGAGAGAACCAGCAGGACAAAGAGCGAGTATCGCGGGTGGCGTTGGAGGACGGAAGGCATGTTGGATGCGGTCGTGGCGGGAGCAGGAGGGGATAAAGGATGGACGACGTCCCCAGGACTGTCAGTCGTGCTTGTGAATGTAGCGGACGGGAAGGGCGGACAGCTGATCACGCTTGTCCTTGCCGGTTTAGGAGGAGATATCCGGTCTTCCTGCGGGGGACTATATAATTACCAACCGCCCAGTTCTCTGCCCTCACGAAGTATTCTAAGCTCCACACATATCATTGCCCCGCTATCTGGGGTTGTGACAACCCCCGACATATGTCCCGTATGTTTATTTCCGTCCTGCGTTGCGGGTTTTCGACTCGGACTGCGATCCCTCTGCACTCCTGTTTGCACGGTTTGGAACGCCACAGAACATCTTCACGGTACAGCGCAATCTCGATCACAAGGAAATCAGAATCCCCAGGGAACTGAACAGATCTGAAGAGCCCAGGTCGTTCGAGGACCCCTGAAAATACTGATAAATGCCGGTGCGAGACTCAAAATTTCCATGTCTGGATTGTCTGAGGCTCCCCCCTGCATTTTTGTCCGGATAAAATACCGGCCTCCCGAAGGGGCCGATTTTTGTCCGGACTAATGCACCGGCATTTGAAAAAACAGAAAAGAAATGTTTTCTCGTCTATCAACTCATTGGAACACTTGCAATGTATCAGTAATAGTACTAGGACTTGAATGCAGTCAATGAAGCGACAGAATTCACGAAGGCCGCACACTCCCCATCCTCCTGCCCATCCCAGTCCAGATGGAGTGCGGCATTCGTTTTGCTTTTGTCCCAATCCAATCCTTGGGATTGAATGAGACGTTCACCTCTTCCGTGAGGTCAATGTCCGCCACGCCCTAATGTGAATCCCGCTGAGACTGCTGTATCCCATATGAACGAGCTCGAATCGCACACTTTACGTTATTGTGGGCGTCGTCCATGCTTCCAGAGTCACGTAAAGTGGTGATGGTGTAGGGAAACTTTGACGATACAGCGTACTGATCTCAGCCACATTCAGCCACTGGACATCGGAGCCCATTGTGCTACATACTAGAAACTATATATCACAGTGCAAATAAGGGCTACACGAGGGTACACAACGACAGGTTGGGACAAACCTGCACCATAATTGGTTTAAAATACTATAAAGGGTAAATACATTGGGCCCGTTGCCAACTTGCCACACAGCCGTGTCCGGACTGTAACCGGCATGGTAGCTCGGTCATGACCGGTGTCCGGACTGTAAAACCGGGATGGCCGGTTCGATCGTCCATCCTTGTCCGGATGGCGTCTGGCATGGAGGGCTCGAGACCGCGATTTTTGTCCGGACTGGCACCGGCATCTATCGGTATTTTCAGGGGTCCTGTCGTTCGACATCGACGACAGAAATGGCCGGCGTGCCAAGCCAACGAGAGGCGGTGCATCCCGGCGACCGCCCAAGCGCTCACAAGCGAATCGTCATTATTAGCCCAACTCAATATCGTTTCTCGTTTTCATTTTCTCGGGCGCACTGGCACCCCTCCTGCCGACGCGGCGACACGGAGAAACCCGAAGTTATTGAGCGTGCATTTTCTGGCGGATTTCTCGTCGCATGCTAGACACCACAGCTGTCAGATAGCTCGTGCTCATCCCACGTGCTGTATTCTATGGCGGACTGGGATGGTATGTGGCAGTATCAGCAGGGTCACTATACTGGCCCTGCCCTAGCTCAGTAGTTGCAAGGGTGCCAGAACACAACTTAGTGCGCGTCCAACAGCGCGTCACAACAAGCCAAAACATATCGTATTAGGCAAGACATAAGCAACCGAGAGCCTGGTACATCAGTACAGCGCATGGCAATTGAAAGTCCGCCCCAGAGAAACGAGAGAAACAGCTCGAGGAGCTGTTTC
>NW_006920415.1:77944-116418 GCF_000344685.1 Gloeophyllum trabeum ATCC 11539 | reverse complement strand
TCGTCATTATTAGCCCAACTCAATATCGTTTCTCGTTTTCATTTTCTCGGGCGCACTGGCACCCCTCCTGCCGACGCGGCGACACGGAGAAACCCGAAGTTATTGAGCGTGCATTTTCTGGCGGATTTCTCGTCGCATGCTAGACACCACAGCTGTCAGATAGCTCGTGCTCATCCCACGTGCTGTATTCTATGGCGGACTGGGATGGTATGTGGCAGTATCAGCAGGGTCACTATACTGGCCCTGCCCTAGCTCAGTAGTTGCAAGGGTGCCAGAACACAACTTAGTGCGCGTCCAACAGCGCGTCACAACAAGCCAAAACATATCGTATTAGGCAAGACATAAGCAACCGAGAGCCTGGTACATCAGTACAGCGCATGGCAATTGAAAGTCCGCCCCAGAGAAACGAGAGAAACAGCTCGAGGAGCTGTTTCTCGTTTTCTCGTTCGATCGCCGTTCGGCAGGGACCCCGAAAGGCTTCAGCGCACTGAGAAAATGAGCGAGAAACGCTTATTGAGTTCGACTATTGTTGGGATATTCGAATCCGAGGTGAGCTCTGGCAGCGTCGGACATTGCGCAGTCTCGTTTGTACCCGCCACGCATCCGGTACATACAACATATCTTACACCTAAAGATACACCGCAACACGCTTGGACGAGTCAGTTTACCACCCGAGCTGCTCGAGGGTATATCCGTAAACTTGGCCCTTTTCGTCCCCTTTGTTGCACAACCTCTGACCACGGTCGAGCGAACTAACCTTCTCCAAATCTTCTTGCGACAGTTTGGGGAGCTACGACGCCGGTGTGAAAGCACGATCTATAAAATTTGTTTATAATGACTTACAATCAGATTTGTCTTCTGGTGCTCCGGGTTGGCGCTCTTGGGCACTGCGCAGTTCCCCCTCCAGACGTGCCACGCCAAAATGATCTGCGCCGAGTTGACACCGTATTTTGCGGCCAGCTCGGTGATCGTAGGGTCGTTCCGCACGGTGGCGTACCCTGCCAGATCATGAGTATAACGGCGGCGCCAGTAATTGGCTCAGAGGGCTCACCTGTAGGAGTGTACGCCGTCATCAAGATGCCCTTAGAATTGCAGTACGCTTTCAGCTCAGGCTGAGCAAGGTAAGGGTGCAGCCTGGATCACGTTGATCACTCAAAGTCTAGCTACGCGTTGGTCGGACAACTCACTCGACTTGGTTCATGGCTGGCACAACCTTCGCCGAAGGCAGCAATATCTCCAAGCTGTAAATCCGGGTCCATGAATAACATACTCCTCTCTGACGCGCGAGCTGCACGTACGTCTTTATCGAATAATTGCTCACTCCGATCGCCTTGGCCTTCCCCGCCGCGAACACCTTCTCCATCTGCGCCCACACCTCCGGGATACTCGGGCTCTCGGTCACCTTGAGGTTGCCGTTCTCGTCTACGGGGTCGGGGTTGTTATCCTCGTATACATACCGTTGCGGCCAGTGAATGAGGTACTGTGAGTACAGTTGAATTATACACGTGAGAATCAGCTCTGGCAGAAGGGGAATTAGGCTACTAACCAGGTCGACATAGTCGAGCTTCAGCGCCGACAGACTCTGGTTTAAGGATTCCTCGACGATGCCTCCGTGGTGCGGACTGGCATGCTGGCATGAATACGGGTCGACTGTCGGAATCACTAGCAGATACGCACGGAAGCTTGGTCGTCACGAATATCTCCTCGCGAGGTATCCCGGACTCCTTGATAGCCCACCCGACGGATTCCTCCGTTCCTTATTCCTCCTATCAGCGACGCTTTGTGGATCTGCCAAGCTCGGATGCCTACCGTATGCCCAAGCAGTGTCCAGGTGCCTGTATCCCGCCTGACGCGACTGTGAATACAAATTCTCTTTGGGACCTACGTGCGAAGACCGACCTTCAAAGCAGCTAGGATCCAATGCCTGGCAGCGTATCTGTCCTCCTTCGTGACCCCTCCCCAGCATCCCAATCCTGCCGTTCCGAGTCCGATAAGTCACCTCCTTACCCCCGTAGTCTCTGGTAACACATACCGATAGCGGGGATGGAAGCCCCCGTGTTCAGCTTGAAGTACGGTACGTTCCTGCTGGCCATTCTAACGACGGTGATCTTGGAGTACGCGCCTGGAGAGAAATATCGAGATATACTGCTCAGGCGGATTGCTGACTGAGCCCGGCGCGGTATGGCCAACAGAGTCATCTGACCAGGAACGGAGTATCTCCTGCTCCATGTACAGGCCCGCCCGGAGGTTGAGGCATATGTCGTGCGTTGGCGAGGATGGTGTGGTATCTCCATCCGAGGTATCCCCGGTACAACTGGATGTTGACAGACGAAAATAGATGGGTCTCATGGCTCGTGTTCTTGGGCGGGAGCCCGAGCGGGACCGCCGTTACTTATACGAGAATACAATAGTATGAAGACCAGTCAATCCATGAGTAACATTTGATGCCTTGTCACCGCGTCCCGCACCGATAGATATGTTACGACGTCTAAGGGGAGTGAGAGAAGGAGAAGGTCATCTCTTTTTCCGCTTGGGCTTGCCATGTATCCCCCATGAATCCAGCTATCCGCGCCTCCTAATGTCTAAGCGCCATGGTGCTCTTCAGGGCATGGCGGTTCCGGTGAGGAATATACACGGTCGCGCATTGGCGCAACCTAGATGTACACGTTTGCGAAGACCGAGTGTCCTACTCAGGCAAAAGGGTATTAGTGCTCAAAAACGACAAAGCAAGTGGGAGTATGGCTGACCTTCGTCGTGACGTTGGACGCAGTACTTTGGATGGGAAGTGGGTCGGTGCGATCAGGGTTGAAACTGGACGGACGGTAGGCAACTCTCCACAGGAGATAACTGCGGCCTCCGTGACGTTATAGTATCGACAGATGCACCCGAGCGGTCGTAAGGCCCATAGATGCAATCTGCACCCAGGTGCTACGAGACCGAGATCTTGAGCGGCAGCTTGATCCCGAGCCCTCTTCTAATCCACCGCCGGATGCTAGCTTTCTTGACGATCGCGCGACAAGTACTGCACTCTGGTGCATAGCGCTTCGCGGATTCGACGATGTATGTCTCGTACGAGGAATCGTTGATTGTGGAGCGTATCAGGCACGCCGCACAACTCGAACCAGCCCGGGCGGGAGATTGTCTGGCGAAGGATCGAGAAGTCATGGGGAATCCGGCAGACGTATGTTCAGGGAAATAGGGAGTTCACTCGAGAACTTGAAGGTTGCACGTAAGTGGGGATGGCCAGGTAGTATCCGGCGCCTTATATGTCAGATAACAAAAAGCTCAGAAGCTGTGAGGCGCCTGAAGGCCGTATTGCATCCTGAAGGCGGTTCTCCCCGGGCAATACTATGCGTGCACAGGACAATGACACAGGCTCCAGCAAGAATGGGTCCACATGTATAGTCGTGGGCAGCGTCACAATAAGTGTGTTCCTCTGAGCGCGAGCGCATTATGACGGTTTGAGCATAAGAGTCAGACGGACCCCTTATTATACTCCGGATTAGGCAGTCAGCTTTTCCAGTCTCGGCAGTTGCCGACAATGGTAGGCAGAGAGCCATGCCTTGCTTGCGCCCGTCAATCCATTCCTGGTGTGCTCTCATAGGACCCCTGATAATCAGTATCGAGGCTTTATTTTAGATGCCCAAAATTCAGCGTCTTTGTCCGCGCCAAATTTCCCGATTTTACGCCCTTTTGTCCGCGAAAAATCAGGTGCCAGCTCGATTTGCCTTCCATATTTGGGAATTGTGGCGTGGGTAACGCTGAAATCTTCCCGCGCTCGGCGTATGCCGAGAAATCCTGCCCAAAATGGGCAGGTGATGTCCGCGGGAAAAATAAGGGTTGGCCGCTGGGCTCCCAAAATCGGTCGCTTTGTCCGCGAAAAATCAGGCCTGAGGGGTCTCAGATGGCCAACTTTTGTCCGCGTTTCCACAAAGCCTCGATACTGATAATCAGGGGTCCTGCTCTCATGCCTTTTGGTGTGCTTCCCGTGTTTTGCCACCTGTCCGAGAGCGCTTGCGGACAGGCAATATGGCGTAAGGGCGGCGCCGAGGAGGTTTCGGTACAGAAGTCCGGCCTTCCATCCTTATACTTCATTTCAATATGACCGTCGACGTAGTTGGGTCCCTTTGACTAAGGAAGTGGCACTTTATTGTGAATCTATCGAACGATATCATAGGGCTAAAGCACTGTATATCCCAGGCTCCTAGAACCATCCGTCTCGCGTCCTCGATCCTCTCTGCTAGGGCGTGTGTGAAGATGTTATCTAATATGGCTTATATAATATAGTTTATTTATAGTTGTATTTCCTGATTAAGCCGAACGGTGAGGATGAGGACGCTATGAGACGGCTGGCCCAACTCGTCGTCCGAGGTTTTACCGGAATTATGTAAGGCGGCTAAGCGACTAACGACGCGTCGGTTTATTGACGTTCGTCGACTGCCCGATTTGGATTTCGAGGTGGCTTTCTCGTCGCACCTCAGCCGCCCTTCGAGCATCTCCTCTGCTCGCCGCGCGTCGATGGCGGGGCATACAATCTGATCTTTAAATAGAAAACACTGTTTTGATAGTAATGCATGAGTAGCTGTTGCTCTGTATTTTCGATGTATTTCGATGAATAGATTATTCTATATACATTGAAAAGTGCAAGTACCAGGCTCCTCGATGCAAAGTAACCCCAGACCTTTGAAGATTGTGTATATAAATCTACTTTAACTTTGATAAAAATACAGAGACAGTAGCTGCCGCACTATTGTGGTAAATATCTGTTCACTGCTTTCTTTGTTGAAGTGGGAGGATTCCCGTACCTACTCATGCTCACCGGAAGTACTTGCAGTCAACAATTCAGATATACAATATTCTGTTATTGACAGCTACAATGTCCATGTCCCCTCGACGCGCGGCGAGCAGAGGAGATGCTCGAAGGGCGGCTGAGGTGCGACGAGAAAGCCACCTCGAAATCCAAATCGGGCAGTCGACGAACGTCAATAAACCGACGCGTCGTTAGTCGCTTAGCCGCCTTACATAATTCCGGTAAAACCTCGGACGACGAGTTGGGCCAGCCGTCTCATAGCGTCCTCATCCTCACCGTTCGGCTTAATCAGGAAATACAACTATAAATAAACTATATTATATAAGCCATATTAGATAACATCTTCACACACGCCCTAGCAGAGAGGATCGAGGACGCGAGACGGATGGTTCTAGGAGCCTGTGTATATCCCCGAAGTGAGTCGATTCGTTATTTTATGGTACAAGGCGCCGAGCTGGGCTTACATAGTCTCGAACGGAGGGGACATCCATTCCGCCGAAGAATGATGATCAACCTCTACTGACTGCTTCTGCAAATATCTGCCTGCGCAGCATCTTGCTGATCACCTACTCGCGGCTCTGCAACGTGGATTATACATCTCAATGCTCTTTGGGTAGCCTGATCATCGAGGCTCGTTGAGATTATCTGTGCGCGTGAGTTAGATGTTGATACACAGCTTTCGCTCTTCCCACCACAAGAGTCCACACCAATCAGCACGTGGAAGCCTCTTGCCTCGTGTTCCAGCATTATACCCTAAATATAGGGACTTATGCCTCGAGGAAGGCTCGTAATTGACGTCAAATAGGGCGGGCACCATCGCAAATGAATCCTTGTTAAGGGTCGATACAGCATCCGGATCAAGCCAGGCGACAACATGGTCGACATTATCTTAACTTAGGCCACGAGTCAGTGTACTGAAGGCGATGGAAGCACGCAGAATCGAACGACTTTGATACTATCCCCGAAAGCTGTACGGAGTCACCGAACAAGCCTGAATCTCGACGCACAATCGACCAGGGCAGCACGCCTTCCTTTCAGGATCCGGTCCTCCTTGGGCCTCAAGACAGTTCTGAACTTGGGACTTATGGTGGGGCGTCGCTACGTAATGAACATGCCTTTCAAGCACTCCTAATTCATGGAACTATCTCTGTACCGCAGCCGATGACTACTTAAACGGTGCGTCACTTGCATACCACTAATCGCCTGTTACCCACACCGTCCTTGTCGCTCATCCCTTAACCAGCGCCCGACATCTCACAATGCCTGCTGTTTGGCACCTTCGTGTTCTCCTGTACTCGTGGCTCGTAAGTACCCCGTAATACTCCTATATAGGCGTTGACGAAGACCGACATGGTCACAGTGGCTTGTCTCGGCTGTCCTGTTGGGTTTGACGGCATGGAGGCTTTACTACACTACCCATATTCCTCTGGGGGATCCCCTTCATGACGGCGTGGACTTCTACGGTGCGTACAGACGGCTGTATTCACATACTATCCGGACTCAATTACTGTCAATTAGATCCTATCGTGGCAGAGCTGCTCGCGACTTCGATTTTAACACTTCTCTGGTCTGCCTACATGTCAGTGCTCCTCCTCCTTTATCCTTGACATGGCGCTTACTATTTTCATAGCATCCACGTCATTTCGGGTGTATACGAGCGCCGCCTGATTTCCCGCTTCCGTGGGGAACTGATTGGGCTATTGATTCTGTTCGTTTTGTGGCTTGTCGGAGCTGCGATCGCCACGGTACGTGGCAAGTTGTCTATTAACTGCTCATTTGCTAAGTATAGTCCTCGATGATCTACAGACGTACTGGGGAAATCTATCATGGTGCTGGGTCTACAGACCATGCCGTGTCCTCACCGCACTTGTTGCGTTCGCATGGATTGGTTGGGCTTCCATATTCATCATCTTCGTCTATACCCTCCTATTCGTCTTGTCGAACAGGGTCGTGATGGAGCCCCTGCATGCTCGGTGGAACCCGAGGGTGAGCGTGTTTGGTAGGCGCGCTTGAGGGGTCGGGATATGTCAGAAGAGATGTTTAGAGGATGTACACAGACTCATTTACGAAGCCTAAGTAGCATCGATATTTATTCACGGGGATAGCGTAGTTACTATTTGCGTAGCAGCTACTTCGCAGGGTCACTATACAGTAATACTAATAAAGTCATACCAGCCCGATTGTCAGGACAGTGCTGTAGCTGTTGAATTTCGAAGAGCATTACTGCAGGAATTGGCAAGCGTATCCTCGGATGCATAGAAGAGTCCTTCGAGGGACACTGGATGCTCAGAAAACTACCTGCATTCGATCAATCATAGAGCCCGTATAATGAGGACACCGACATAAAGGACGAATATCTCGTGGGTAATTTACGACGCGAGACAAGATTCGGTTACCGAGATAAATGTTACACAGTGATGGAATGATGGTACCTTCTCAGCTTGATGGCGTCCAGAGCATTGCAGCCGTTTGCAGATCGATGGACCACCAATCCAGAAAATCGCGTATAGTCGGAGTGCGTCGGAGTGCGTCCCAGGGACGTCGGAAGAAGGTAGGGAAGTCCTGATGGTCTGATTTCCGTCTCTCAGGGACTTAAAATTGCTTGTCCGACGTGGTCCGACTGTAAATGATTTTTGAAAAGTGGGCCCATCAATCTGCAAACGGCTGTGATGAGGCGAGATCCACTGGATATACCTGCGACCAACAGCCCACAGAACTAGCAGAATAAGGGAGCGTCATGCGTACTCAGAGAATATAAACACATTAGTACCAGCAGTATGATACAAGTGATGGAAGCCTACAACGATAGCATGCATCACAGATGCAGAAGATATACAAGATACGGCGATACAGTTAAAGATCTAGCACGGGTCACCGCGGGAGAATGAAGAAGAGACGTAAAGGATCGTAGACTAGTGTTGGATGGAATACAGTTCCCTGTGAGTAGGCGCTGTTGTGGACACGCGGATTATACACCTCAAGCGGGATGACGGTTCTTTCACAGATACGGGTATGCGTCTACCCCTATGGATAGTTAAGTGAGCGATAGAAAGCAGAAACCTTGGGAAACCTACAATCTGGGTTGTGTTCGATGCCGACTGCGAAATCGAGGAAATTCGGGAAAGAGCGGAGGGTAATTCCAGGACGACGAGCATCAGACTTATACTTATTCAACTCTTCTGCCAGTGGAACGTCCTCGTTATACATCTTCAGAGTGAGAGGAATGGGGGGCACATAGTCCCGGCTGGCGTCATAGAGCAAGCATATATCATCCAACACGGGACGGAGTTCCTCCTCAATTTCCGGTGGATCGTGGTATAAGTCTTCGTGATTATTGCGGAGGTGACGGTCTAGCACCGTCATGACCTCGAATGCATGCTGGTCTTCAGCTAACCGTGTGCGGCCCTCCGCACAGAGGAATCGGCTGAGCATCCAAGCACCCATTGCGAGAGCGGAGGGGGTATATAGGAGTTGTGGCATTGTCCGAGTGACGCTGATGAAGACCGACGCCGCTTTGCGGACGAAGTCATCGTGATTGCGGTCGCGCTCCCATTGACAGTAGAAACGAAGCCACTCCTCGGGTGTGTCTTGTTTGGGGACTGCATCGGCGCATTGCGCTGGTATATCGAGAGAGTCCAATTGGAGCTGCTTGAGCAAGTCTGCGATGGAGTTCATCTTGACAGTGTGGCGGAGAAGTGTGGCAATGGAAGAGAGACAAAAGCGTGGGATCCCGACTTTATCACCTACGCGCCCATCACATGACCGCGAAGGGACAATTCCTGTTAGATAGCAGATGCCGAGATAACGGCTGGACCTACAAATACAGTCAGAGGTTTCGTATTGATCAATGTTTTTTTGAACGGTCTGCCACTAGTGGTACGTCGAAAGAACATACTCACGGGGCATTTCACACGCGACCGTGTGATTGGTCAGAAGCTCGAGATGAACATGTATCAACTTATCATACGTCTTCCAGATTAGCCGACCACTCAGACCACCCTGTAGTTACTCATTGCACGACGACGACATGAAACTGTGAGCCAGGAAAGATCAAGGGCGCGCAGCACTTGACATTACCGAATGGGGAGCTGCATGATCGATCCCTAGCATGGCGCATGCCACCTTGGCCTTCATGTATGTTTTCTATGCGGTCTTGTCGCTGCGCTTAGGCATTAACTTGACCTGAAGCGCGCAGCCGAACGAGCCTGCGCAATGTGACGGCCTATTCGACTGACTGTCAGAATGCAACACACCGTAAGAGAACCAGGAGGGCTCGTCCAAACCAACCCTCTATTCCAGACAGCATTACTCCATGCGCTTTACTGGTCCATCTTCCTGTACCGGCTTCAATTCTGGCGTGACGGACGCACCAGGATCTCGACAACGAGAGTCCCCCGGGTCGGGGAACACAACCAAACCATTGAGGGATCACTCTTAACCGCTTAGGCGGATGTGCTCTCCCTGAACTCTGTACAAGGAGAAGTAAATAACGTACAATCTTGTCCCTATTCGGCACTCCTATGAATGATGCGACTCCGCGCAGTGAAGATCATTCGTGTCGCGTCAAGCCATTGATATGCATCCCACCCCGCTGTCTCGTGTGTTCGTCAGGAACGCGCGAATATGCTTCACTATGTGAAGAACGCACCTCAAGATTGGGTGAGAGCAAATTGAAATATGGCCGTTGGTATCACTGCGCCGAATCCAGACGGGCCGTTAGGCTCGTGAAGTGTTCAGAATATGCGTAACAATCACAGGGTGGGCGTGTACGTTGATCAGTCATAAAGCATAATATTCCTATGTGCAATTCGAGCATATCGCATCTTTCTCAGAGGTTATCGACAGGATTCCATCCCACGGTATATCACGGCTCGAGGCAAAGGGACAGGAGAGAACAGCCTGTGGATCGTATGCGACTCAAACTTAGCTGTGCTCGGGATGAAAGCTACGTCGTGATGGTGCTCTCAGTTGTTAACGTGTGTCCGCTTGGTCGACGTCGAAGGAGGAGCGGGACAAATCGGATGAGTCAAACAAGGATGCGGAAAGACCCGCTCTTTCACCTTTCCTCAACGCCATTGCTTGGCAACGCTGAGCGTTGGTAACTCTTCAAAACTTCATCCTCGACGTCTGTCAGTCTGGTGCAACGAGATTCAGACTTGTAAAGACGCAGTGCATGATTATACACTGCTTAGACTGTCTTTCGGCGCCGCTGGTTGCTACGTCCGTCGCGAGAATGAAAGACGTTGACCTCACTGGACTGGCTTTTCCTCCAACCCTGCAGAACACGAACATCTGAGCATGATTGGAATTCATTGTCTGGCGCATGCGTACTCTATGACCTCTTATTTCATTCTGCCGATGACAGAGGCGGCATTTTCGCTCCATGAAGTATCCTGAGTTCGTCCCGTTACGCGCTCCTTCAGGAAAACGTTCCGGTCAAGAACTGGTGCGGCTTAGGGAACACAAGGGCTCTCTTTAAGCAATAAAGTTCTATTCTTTCGCGAGTGCCTCGTATTGTGAGTTCCCTAGCCGTTCCAAGTTGACTAGACGAACCTTGGTTGACTCAGAATTTTATCCGTTGATACCTTCGCCGCCAATCATCTAATAATATTCGTAATGCGACTAATCTCTTGCGGTGTCAGTACCTTTTTATATGTTGACGTTTTCCTCGTCTCCTGTTGTTTCGACCGTCAGGGAGGGGATAATTGTTTTATCACGTTTATCATCCTAGATTAAATGTATTCTGGAATGACAGTAATTCAAGGCTCTCGTTCGGCACGAGTGTTTCCGCACTGCTGCAGGGTTCTCTGACCACGGCAGGCCTTAAGACTTTCCACTGCAAATAGTTCTGCAACTGACTTATCCCCCGAGGTGGAACACGCCACGTCCCATGCAAGTGTGCGTTCAAGCACCAGGCGTAACCATATGGGAACGCGAATTTAGCACTGCGCCACTTAGAAGACTGCCGTGACCAAGTGTGACGACACGCGTGTGGCCTACTCACCGCTTTCCGCCCACCACGCGCTGATCCATAAACTCTCTCCTCTCTCTCTCTTCACAGTTCTACTGTTCTATAACCCGCCAAAATGTCTTCGAAACGAAAGAACCCATCCGAATCACAGGACTATCGAGTTTCGAAAAGTCGCCGCCTGAAGGATACACCACCGCCACATTTGCATTGCAATTGTATATCGACCTTTTGCCCTGCCCGAAGCCCCACAAACAATAAGGACGATCTTTTGGATGATGTCGATCGCTATGAACCGGCGACTTTCCGGCAGATTGAGGTGAACCCTCAATTGTTTCAATGTCCTATTCGATTGAAACGGACTGTATTCCCAGACAACAACTGCGCCTGTGGACGATACCTCCCTTGACCATGACACGCGTCGAAAATTATGTATCTGCCGCCGCTTTCTGCTTGGAGCTTTGCTGCTGGCCTTCAAGCTCGTGTCCTTCGGACTCGTGGCGTTCCAACCACCTCCCAAACGTTTTATACGCAGCGAAACCATCCATCTCGCGTTCATGCTTGCCGTTCGGTACCTTACCAAGAAATGTCTCAGAGGGAGTAAGGAGTTCGAACCGTGCCAAGTTCTGCTGACTGCGTGCACTTCTTTGTGGATCGCATCGAAGATGGAGAAAATACCAGGGGAGGCTCTTACCCTCTCCGATATCATGACTCTGTATCCCTGTCTCAACACCAGGAAGGAGCTGGGATATACCCGACGGGACTTCCACGACATGGAATTAGACATCCTAACGACCCTGGACTTTCAAATTAGATATATCACCATACCCGAATGGGTCTCTGCTCTTATGGCCGCGCATAAGATAGGCAGCGATAGGATCAGAAGGCTAGCCGAATTTATTGGGTTTCTCGCGTACTTCCACGAAGAGGCGATTTATATTGCCCCCTCGGACATGGGACAGGGTGTACTGCTGCTAGCGTGCCTCATTCTAGGCCAGGAGATCCAGCTTTGCCCTGGCGCTATGGAGGCTGCCAACCGTACCCTGGATAAATTGAACGGTTGGTTTATACAAGAGGACTTCAAGATCCCAGAGGTCCTCTTCGTCGAAGAGAATTTCACGGAGATCATCTTCTTCTGCGACTTCATCAGCAGTGGGTACTCTCACCGCCACGCTCGGCCTCGCTCGCAAGCTCGTGACAAGATCCCGAGGGAGGAGAAATCCCCTTCCTACTGAACAAGGAGGCTCTAGTTCTGTGGCTTCGCTACTTGTCGATCTCAAGGCGGCCATGCACGGATACGAAAGATCGGTGCCACGGCCGTCACTTGGCTTTCCATCCCTTGTCTTAACATTTGAAGCGCACCGAACTATCTTTCCTCAGAGTCTACTCATATCCCTATCCACCAGACATGGGACGTCCAGTGATCTTTGGAGTCCCAGACGCCTTTCTCTTGTACCCACTCCCACTCCCACTACATCCGCTTCCTCTCGTTGACATACACCTGTCCGCACAATCCCCAGCCTCCAACCGCAACAGAAATTGGAACATTGCCACCGAGACCACCTATTATGGGATGGACTTCAAAGCCTCTAGGTGCTGGAAAGACACGACCATGCGGATACCAATGGAATGGTCTCTCAACCTTGCCCGATTCCGGATAGCGAATGGGCACTCATTATTACACGTCGCCATATCTGCGCCTTTGAAATCCTACTCGACTCCCCATTCCATCCCCCCATTCCATCCGCGGCTACACGTGTCTCTCCAATTCCGATGGTTACAGATCCTGCTTCCCACTGAACTCTCCTGCGATGCGGTGCTCGGACGTCCGAAAGCTTCGGAGTATTGCCCCCCCTTGCCATTCGGGCCATGCATACGCTGTTCATCGCCCAGACGACACAAACCTGCAAGTCGTGGCCGTCCTTGTCCCATTCAAAGCGTCTCGTTGTATATAGCGTCCCCGAGCTGTCTGAGCGTGCCCCATAATTCCCAGGATTGTACGAATAAATTAGAGGTTGCAGGTCATTACAGGGAGGTATATTCTATACAGAGGAAGCACTTGTACATATGTATTCGTTTTAGCATTAGGTTCCGCATCACTATCCAATCCATCCTCCTATCCTTCCATTCGTTATCATGTCAGGGCGCGGTTAACGCAGCTGAACGGGCTCGGGAAGGAACCGTCGCGGTACCCCTCGACGATGCTGTATATGCTGGAGTACAGCCCGGCGACCATGATGAACGCTCCAGCCTGCCATTGACGAGGTCAGTGAGCGCAGTTGAACGAGACAGACACGAGATGCGTACCAGAACGATGCAGCCCCAGAAGATGGTCTGGAGCTTCCGGCCGGTCGTGGTCCATCGCGTGCCGGGCGGGTTCAAGTGGAACCAGAAAATGCCGGAGATGCCGTAGGTGAACCAACTATACACGCGGATATTGAGGTTCATGGGCACCGAGGGTGATGTGGGGGGAGAACGTACCTCGCGAACAACGAACTGATGACACCGAGGAGGTCGTTGAAGAAGGGGATCCTGTGGAGGTGCCGAGCGTCAGTATCCAGCAACTGCAATTGACAGCGGCAAGGTGTGTACGCACACTTCCGCGATAATGAAGGCGAGCGCCCAGATAGCGAAGCATATCCCGATCCAACTGAGCCAGCCGGTCCTCGTATGGCTACTCATGTGCGGCGAGACACTCCCGTCGTTCATCCTGAACACTCTCACAAAAGCCTGCACGCATCCCGTCAGTACCGCCCTACATCATGGCATTGGGAGCGGTACGCACGAGCTTCGCGCAGACGTGCCCGTTGATGACGCCCGCGATGATGATCGTCGGCAGCGCGATCCCGTAGGCGACCTTGCGGAGCGTCCTCCCGGTGTTGCCCAGCGCGGGAGAGACGGTGTTAGCGCCCGTGAACGCGTAGACGACGATGCCGACGATGAGGTAGAGCGTCGTGTCGGCGATCTGCAGAGCGTAGAGGGCCTTTGGGAAGTCCTGGAGCAGCCTGGGTTAAAATAGGAAGAAAGGGATGCCACGGAAGGCAAGCGTACTCGAGGGTCTTTCATCTCGGAGATGAAGGTGAGGAAGGCGACGTGACCCGCATACGCAAATATCTAGCGCGTGAACTGTCTGTTAGGTTACTGAAGATTGGAAAAAATGGTGGTCAACTCACGATATCGGTCACGGCTAGGAATCCGTGGGCGAAGTTCAAGTGGCTGGTAACGCCAACACCACCCTGATGACCGATGAGGCCCACGCCAATCATTGTAATAAGCACCGCGGCTAGGGGGAAGATACGATGAGCATCGCCCCCAGTCGAAGAGAAGGGGATCCACCTACACATTATACTGATGAAACTCGCTACGCTCAGGTAGCTTATGCCATCCAACGTCCTCGGGATCGTCAACACGAAACCGAGGATCGCAGTCACTACTGCCCAGACGACTGAGCATGACGCGCCCGAGGTAACTGAGTGAAGATTAGCGTGTTATGTATTGTGATAGCCTCAGGACCACTACGGCCTGTACGCACTGGTGTCGAAGGCGATGAGCCCTGTTAACACGTGGCTTCCACAGATGAAGACTAGGAAGACGACCTGGGCTGTACCAAGGATCTCGCGCCAAACGGGTCCACCGAGGACCATGCCCGCATCGGCCATGTTGTGCACGTGCGGGTAGCGCAGCTTAAACTGGCCCATGGTGTATCCGGTCGCTGTCGCGATAGTGCCGAGGGACTGGATTTCGGGTTAGCTGAAATCGAACGGAGATGGCGGCGGGGGCTGCGTACGATTACGAGTATACACCCTGCAACCATGCCTAGGGAGTTGAAAACTGAGGGTATAGAGAGAATCTAAAACTGCGCGTGAGTGGCTTACACGGGAGATAGAGGGGCGAAAGGACGTACACCCAGGGAAACGGTTTCTGCTAACATCAAGGCAGCGGCTTTCCACCAGTGCATCGTGCGATACTTGACTGTGAACCACGCCAACCATGATTAGTACGCTCCTCACAACCGCGAGGCTCGGGAGGGAAGGGTAGGAGGAACGAATGGAGAATCCCAAGAGCACTGATTGCAGTAATCCTGGGTTACGCGGCACTCGATCCTCAGCATCCTTCCTTCCATTATAACACTCACTTTGTGCAGTCTCCTCATCTCCGTACACGTCAAACTCATTCGTGCGTACCCGTCCCATAGGCACGGGCTGCACCTCCGCGTCTGTGCGCGTCTTCCCGTTCATCTTGTCGTTGCTAGAGTCGACGGACTTTTCGTTCATCGAGCTGCCATGATCATTGAGCATCGTGTCTCCGCTGACCCTGCTGTTGGCTTGGTCCGGGTTGAAGTGGGGGTGAAGAGCACGACGGTCGGTGTCAGCCATCGCGATTATAAACACGAAACGCCTCGATCAATTCTCGTTCGAAGAGCGATCGAAGAGGGGAGAATTGATATGCGGAAAAGCGAAGCGTGTGGTTCGGAATTTCGGGGTGCAAAGAGGTCGCAGGAGTCGAGCGCTCAGGTCGGACGAGCAGCCATCGGCGCCTTATATCTGCGATGCATAGCAAATAATATGAAGTCATGCATCACCGAGCGAGGAGGAGTTGACCCGTAAGACGGCATCCAAGGACCGTGATTCGATGCCGGTGGGGCCGTGGCGTCACACGCGGCTTCTTCTCTGGTTTGTAGCACTTCTGAGAGAAAGTCAGCGTAACGTCGGGCGGAACTACGCGCTACCTCGCCTTTAAAATATTGGCGACGAGCAACTCGTTTGTCAAGAAATGACAGCCTCAGACCGTACACATCGGCCGAAACCAGAAGCCCCCGGGACGTACAGCCACCTCGCATGCGAGATCTTCCGTCGCGATTTTGAATCTGACGATGACTAAAATCGGCTTTTGTCATAGGCTGTTTGTCATGTCGGTATGCACGCATTTTCTCGTGGGTGAAGGAAAGTCTGTCACGTTTCTTTGTCTGAAAAAAGGAGCTGGTCTACTTGTAAACTCTGAGAAGTATTAATCGGAGGTTTAACGAAGATCTGTCATTTTCAGGCTGAGCAGCCCTTTCTCTCGGGAGAGCAATTGGGCAGCACGGCCAGGAGGATCCAAGTAAGAAATACCTTTCGCCTCTTTCAAGTCCGTGGGATCACCATGGTCTTCGCCGTTGTTCGATGCTGGATACACCGGGTTGTTCTTCATGTAAGCGACCTACCGAATTTCAAGCTCGGGAAATCTGTTGATCTCTATGAACACTTCAGAAGCTATATACATTCGGTACAATCGATTCACGGCAACGTACATTTCTACGCGATATTCTGAAGCTATTACAGGGAGCGTGAAAATGCGCCATGGTACGGTAGTCCTACGACAAAAGCAGTTCAAAGCTAATAAAAAAACGTTCAATATATGTACGAGAAGGAAAGGAAAGCGTGATGAGAGACTCTAAACAGACTGAGCAGGAATAGCGAAAAGCACTATGGACAACAATGCAACGACGAGGTGGAGCTTGGTGACCGCCACTGAGCTTGGACATACACTCCCCACGGACGGTTTCTTGTGGTAAGCCATTGCGTCCATGGAATGAACACATCTGACTCCGCTTGGATCATAAGCACACCGCCTAGCAGGAGGGCGCTTCAGTCAACACCTCGGACTCTTCTTTTATCACTGCAAAATATCGTCGTCAGCGATATCCAGAGCACTTTTTTTGCTGGGTACTTACTGTCGTCAACTGACTCCCAATCCTTGAGACGAAGATGGCCCTGCATTTTTGCTGTCCCGAGCTTTCCCTTCAGCGGGAGAAGCTTGTATTCCTCCAACGACAATGGGACTTCAGGGAGCGCGTCCCGGTCGCGCGTGTAGAAGACATACATATCGACCCAGAGGTATTTCAGATCGAACTTGTCCAGGATCCCAGCTCTTGGACACCAGGATGGCATCTGCCGGAAATGACGGTCGAGAACGACCATCACCTCTACGGCCTGTTCGGTCACGCCGAAGGGCGTCCGGCCCTCCCCGAGGAGAAATCTCGCCAGCATCAGCGACCCCATCGCCAGAACGGATGGGGTGTACGCTTGGAACTGGGGCAGAGCGGTCGCCGCCATGATGTACCGCGCGAGTCTGGCGTCGTCATCCAGGAGCAAATTCGCAAAGTTGGAATGCGGAAGGTGCAAGAGGCTTGCAAGCCATTGCTCGCAATTGGATTCCAAGCACTCAGCTCGTATGATGCTGAGCGTGTCATTGCCGATGATATCGGCCAACGGGACGTGCCCTAGTAGCGCGCGGATGCCAGCAGAGCCTGAGGGCGTGATAGAGGACATGGTGGGTGAACGGTAGGAGGCCAGGGTGTTACTGTCACACGCGAGTATCGACTTCAACGCGCTCATCACATGATCGAGTATCGCGCTTGATCAGGCGCGATTGGAATCCTCCAGAAACGCGGGGAGGACGCCTAGCATGTTTATGTTGCTTTCATGCGTGCTGCTTTCGTGCACCCATGCTATCCTTCGCGCTTGCCTTGCAGTTCCGTCGCGGTAACGCCACAAAGGACATACATTGACCACGGGATATTCAGAAAGCAGATCTCGACACAATTACAGCTTACATGGTCATAGTACACTACGGAGTAAATTCTACAGGATCAGAAGGAAGAATAAAATGAATCAGTTGAGAATGAACGAGAGGGACATTTTCTCTCCGGGACGCAGGGTGGCGGATGCTGCAGCGGATGCCGTGCACATTTGTACGAGGCTCACGGCGGCCTCTGCTACATCTGCAGGACGTGTCAGTATAGACTCCTCAAAGGAGATGCGAGGAGGCTGAGCGCACCCTGTGACGGATACACCAGGTCGATGTCTTCGTCCTCTTTCCACATGGTTTGGAGGCTCCTCTTCGTACCTCTGGTGGGAGCGCTGCTTTGCGGCCATTGCACTTGCTGAGGGGCGGTGGCAATCCCCTTGGAATGGCCCGTCTTCGATGATTCGTGATTCTCAACACCGCGCCCCGGTGCGGTGGCTTGGCCCTCGCCATTGTCGCCAACATATCCGTAGTCCATAAATGATGGCAGGTCATGGGTGATGCTCTCTCCCCTAGGTAGGGCGGAGAAGAGTTGTGGTAGGTCAAAGGAGGCGGTAGGGCTGCATTCGTTGAGGGGGTCCATCATGTAGGGCGGTATGCCGATGAGATAGGAGTTGTCCATGCTTTTGACGAACTATGGGTAGGATGGCAGATGTGGCAGGGACGACGACGCGATGGTGGAAAACAAGTTGAAAGTCCGCTGTGGCCACATTTTATACGCTTGGTGTCACATCACGGGACTCGCGTAATTTGCCACTGAAGTCGCTTGAACGGACGTGACCATTCCCTCGCTTGATGTATTGCTACACTCTATGGGAAGGATCATTTGGATACACTCTATATACGAAATCGAACCGGCAACTTACAAAAACATGGAGAGCGTCTACGAAACAGACACTAGGAAGACCTATGACTCCAGCCACACGTGGGGACTCCTGCATGCCACTTCGGCGCCATGCCTACGCTCGGTTCGAGCGACGCTTCGGTAAGTATCAACCGTTTATTTCAGTCCAGGAGAGGCTGATTCGACCTAGGTTAGACCAGCTGAGACTCCCAGCCAGCTTCCCACCACGGGTAGAGAGCGGCACTAGATATACCCGCTATGTGCGAGGCCAAGAGGACATAGGACGAATACTACAAGATGAAATCTCGGAGGACGACCTCGCGCAGGTAAGACCTCGCTTATCCGTCTCGCGCGCACCCACCGTCTCCTGTACCATGGCACAGTCGACAATCGGCACCCAGCGTCGTAGGACCCCTCCGAGTCCAACGCACACGCCCCGCACAGCTGCAACTAGATCGTTCAGCCCTTGCAGCCGTGAGGCCGGCAAGGAAGATATTCGTCGGTAGCCGCACCGAGACCAGGCTCCACGAAGGTCGTTCCAGTCCTTACGCCTAAGGAGACGACCATGCAGGCTTGCCAGCCTGCGACCTTGGGAGCTGTATCCGCGCGAAGAGCGATTGAAATGCCGTAGGAGACATCCAGTACTACTTCATGGAAGTAGACGGGGCGCAGAGATGGGGAAAGATGAGCTCGAAGCTCAAGCCGAGAGTAATCCTTCCCCACCGCCGAGCCCTCTACAGTCTGGATCTCCCTCTGCCACCGTCATCGGATCTCGCCCTCGTTCCCCTGCCAAAGATCAAGTCAGAAGTGCCGTTCCAGAATGCAAGACTGTGTTGCGCCAGTCCAAGGCACAGCCGGGCAAAGCTGAGGACAGACGTGCACAAGCGCGGCCGAATGGGCTGTGCAGGTCTCTTCGAGAACGTCTTCGCGTGGGTGGTGTGCCGCGCTGGTGGTATGAGGCAGGATACACGGGCGGGGATCCGGACGTAGTGTGCCCTGCCTTTCTGGAGCCAAGCGGATATGGAGACGCCGCTACTCGTGGCAGCTGAAACGCTCTGAAAACTCCTGCGAGCTTGTTGAGCCCTTGGACGCAGGGGTAAAGCCCGTCGACCCTCTTGATTTTGCTGCAACGCCTGTGAACCCGTTGAATTCCCGCTGCAAAGACCCCCAAACCGTTGGATGCCGCTGCGAAGCCTACAAATGTTAAGCCTATCAGCCCTTCGGATGCTGTCACAAAACACACCAGCGTCTTGCACGCGCTGACACAGATCCAGCCATGAGGCATCGAGCAGGCGTACAATATGCCTGACTTATAAACGAAGGAGGAAATAAGAATGAGTCTAGCTCGTGTACCATCCACGAATTAGGTCGTCGAGGGTATACGAGCTCATGCTGCATCCCGATTTCGCGCCCCGTTGTAAACGACCGAACCATCATCACTATCCACTTACGAAGCACGGATTTCACAGGCGAAAGAGTCTACCTATGCGACCGGATGGATGTGCCCCGTAATGGACTCTAATGATGACGCTGTTGTCTTGCCGCAGACTACAAGACCGACTAGACTCGCTCTGAGAGGAGAGCAAGAACTGCGATGCTGCCATCTGGGAGGACCGCGACTCGGCGATAGTCGACGTCTTCGACTTAGGCCGATGCTAGTCAGCACTGAAGTCGGCGAGAGGGTCCCGATGCCGATTGTTTTCTGGGAAGCTCGAGCGATCCCTCAACAGCCTTCGCGGTGAGTTCGAGAGGAAGCGCCGAAATTTCGTATTGCCGGCTTTCCCCGAGGCACTCCGCCTTTCGCCGGAAGTTGTCCTTCATCTCAACCTGCACGTCCACCACTATCGACACGTCGTCGAAGCTCTCTCCTTTGCCCATGCCTCGCTCAGCTAGCGGCCTGTATTGACCGCCATCGCACTGCTTTGATGCCCAATGCGATGGACATGTCGAAAACGTTCTAGGTATCAACATCAGCGGCTTGCTTCTTTCCACAATTGCGCCCCCGTCTCGGCAATCCACTGCACGCTTCCGCATACCGCATCGTACCTAATTGATATCGGTTGTGGAAGCCTTGTGCCAAGCACTTGCCTGTCCCTCTACTTCCACAAACGACGTCGCGGGTGTGTCAAGCCAGAGAGCCCTTTCCACGAAATGTGGCGACTGTAGATCATCCCTTGGTTAAAAATTTGTGCTTCACCTGGCGGTGTACTTGAGGCTTCTTGATAGACTTCGCCTTCGTAAAATCGGCCTTCGTCTGCAGCAAGACGCCTTAGATGCACACCCGAAAACTACGAGCTTGATCGCCCTTCGAATCCTGTCGAGCATCCTGTTGAGCACCTTCTACTGCGGGGGAGCAGGCATAAAAGAATGCCATCAAAGGAGAAGGACCGCTCCGTAGACCATGCAGGTAAGTCGCGCGGTTCCGGTGCTCCGGCCTTGCAACTCTTCATCTCTCTCAAAGCCCTCCTCTACTCTTCCGATCTGCCGCCCGTTCTGGCGCCGAAGACCGGCATTCTCAGCGGTGGCGGTATTCAGCTTCCTGCTCTCCAGGCATGGGGTTGCCATTTTCCTGGCTGGCTGAGTCAGAGCTTGATGTTTCCACAGCGAACAAAGGTGCTGTGGGAAACGGTGCCATCAAGGGGAGACCCCTTATCCAAGCCATTGTAGCAAAAGAGATCCCGGGAGCCTTGCTGTCGACGTGCCACTTGCTCTGTTGTGAAGTACGACCCGTTCCAGTCAATGCTGGCTCTTCGCCACTTCGGTCGAGATATCGCGGGCTGCTTCTCGACAGGCAAGACGTCTGGATGACTTGGATCTTCGGCTAGATAATGGTCATCATTATCGCGGTTATATCGTCAATACCGGATCGGTATAGGACCGCTGGAACAGGCTAGACGCCCTACTAGTTGGATGTAGCCCGTCTATCGCAGGTCCCCGTGCGAGCATGCGCAAAAATTGTCCCATTCCCTTTGAAATCAACCCAAGCTTGTGCGCTGGGCTGCCCATGCTCAATCCGGTACTGGCCCCTCCTGAGTCTTGTATACATGTCGTCGACGCTGATCCTATTTGCTAACCTGTCTGCCTCGTTATAACGATGCTATGTCCGGCCTGCATCGCTGTACGAAATTCCATCATCGACTGACTCTCGGAACTGCAGTCTCAGTAATCCCTGCGTTACTCACGGTTGGTATTCGAACCTTGACCTCCGCTCGATGAGGTGCGCGGGTCCTTGGGCACGTCCAGTGAGGCGCGACTCGCTGCTGCCCAGAAACTCACCCCTTATTGTGAGATCATGGACGAGCAGTCGCTGGTGTAGAGATACCTAAGTTGTCCGCTCAGTGACATCAACGGCTTGCAAGCCCTCCGCCGACTTCGAAATCATCACTTTCGACCGGAAACAAGCCATTTGCATTGGATCAGAGGTATACGGCCAACAGTACGTTGACGAAATCGACATTCTTCTGACCAGCCCCTAAGTGTGGTATGACATAACCTGCATCTGTGCCTGCGGAGCTTCCGCAGATACACGCAGGCTGTGTGATGTACTAACATGGGGCCCGCGCAGTAATCAGCGGCGTCCTTTGACCCCGTTTCCGCCCGTGCTAGCAAGTTGATCTTATGGGAATGCGCAAGCGCAGCGAAATTGCGTGCCTTGAAGAATAGTAAATTTCATTTAAGTGGAGGTGGATACGGTCCTCTCGTCAAGGTTTTTGCCTTCGACTTGACTTAGCCACTATCGGACTGACCAGGACCCGCATGGCAAGAGTGGGGAAGATGCGACAGCCTGATAACTCAGGCTGTAGGAAGAACATCCGATCAGCACCCGCCACAGAGCGTGGACACGGGTGCCTCCATAGAACGTGCTTCTATCGTTGAAATAATGGACTGGACGAGAATATGAGGAAAGATATGGTTGTGAGAGGCTTCTGAGAGGCAGACGCCTCGAGATGTGCCGAAGGTGAGTATCAAGATACTTAAACAGAGTTAATTGAGTTACCTCAGCTCCGAATGAGGATGTACGCTCCTGCCGCTCTCCTTGAGGCGCAACGCTCAGGTCGGGCTGTTCCATCCCTAAGGCCTCACCGGGTGGAACGACCCTGAGCGATGCTCTGAGTCTAAGTTAAAGCCATTCGGTGCCTTTCGTAGTCCTACAACGCCCCCGCACCTCGGCACGGATGCTCGGATTCTCATTGCACGGGAGGGTATCTTACATCTAAATATCGACTCTCGACAGCCAAGGTAACAGACTCTTCTTCCTTCTCACGTGGTCTCCTTGCATATCGCACAGAATTCACCCACTTGTACCCTGTCTCACCGGGTTAGTGCTGGCTATGCTTCATCAAGTTGTATCCTCACTGGCGACGGCAGTCGTGTTTATTCGGAACGTGGAGCTATACACGCAGTACAAAGCATAGGTAGGAGGTTACCAATAAGAATGCCTGTCGTCGTCATCATCTTCTTCGTCTGATGATTCGTCTCCAACTACATCCTCCTTGTCATGTTTCTGACACCCCCTGTCCGCACCATTAGGCTTCTCTGCCTCGAACTCTCCGATGTCCTTCTCAGCGTGGACCTCCGCCGGTGGTCGCAAAGTCACCATCTCTGCAGTCCTCTTTAATGACGCCCTGAGGTCCTCCGACCATTCTCGTACACCACGAACGTCAAGATTGGCCAGGCCGCAACCCTCAGACTTTCGCGACCGTAGAGCGGACACGAGTTTGTCTAGTAGCTCCCTTGTGTACAATTCGCAAGAGTCCTCTTCTAGCCTAAGGCATTTTAAGCGAGGAAAGAGCATGGTGCCCTCCCCGACGTTGTTCCCCTCAACCTTTGGCATATCGTCCGAGCCGTCAATGCCAGCTTTCTCAGGGTGTAGGGCATCGAGAAACTGATCGTCAGGGCCAGTAACCGAAAGTCTAGTCACATGGTTGCATTGTCCAAACCATTCCTTCCATTTTGCCGAGGTTATGTGAGCTCCAACTTGAAGATACTCCAAGTCTACTGCTGCTAAAGTGGGCAGTACGACTCCTAACATTTCTTCCGCATCCCTTGAGGGGTGTAAGGCGTATTGGGAGTCGAGTACGGACAGGAGAAATCGGGATGATTGCTCATCCATTGGTGATATAGTGCGCATGCCCCATCCAACGACATCCTGATAGGAATATCTCTGATTCCGACGCCCTTCCCTCTTTCCCTGCGTGAAAGCGAGCTTTGTCACGGATGTGGGAGGCACGATTGTGGACAACAGTGACATGATCGGCACCAACACTTGGGAGAGCTGGAGGGTGTTCTTCTGCTTAAAGTGTTCGTGAAGGGTGCAGTCTAGACTCTCCAAAATGATCTCAACGTCTGTTACAACTGGAAGCGATAGATTTGCCAAGATAATGGAGGTGACAAGAATAGTGCCTCGTAAGGACAGATGCTGAACATGGGCCATGTGGACTATGTCTTTCGGACTGTCCAGGAGTCGCCCATCTTCAAGCGAGCTGTATCGAAGGACGGCAGTAAGGGATAATTGCCGTAGATATGGAAGATCGCGGAGGACAGAGAGCAGTTGCAGAGGCGGGAAACGGCCTCCCGATATAGACAGAGACGTCAACGAGGGAAGGAGGAACTTCTGGTAGCTTTTGAAAGCGAAATACTGGACATCTAATCCTTGAAGCTGTGGAGCTCCTATTTTCGATATCCATGGCAGATATATATCATCTCTGTAGTGATGGTCTTTTTTCGACAGAGTAAGGAACTTCAGTTCAGGAAGGTCTTGGTCCTTCAACTTCATAAACCACTTGGGGTTGGTGTAGAACTCGGCGAATACATCTAAGGAACGGATGCGATTCAGATGACCCAGCGCCACCCTGAAAGCTTCGACTGCGCTTGGTTTATTGACGTGGAGTATTCCCATCATTGTCAGAGGTAAACGTTGGGACCTCTCCAGAGCTGCTCGCATGTGAGATGGATTCTTGGCGCCGATACGTGACCAGAGCAACGGAGTGTGTTGTACAACCTCTCTCCATTGATTAGATATGTGCGTGACTCCCAGTAGAAACCCTGGCGTAGAGGAAGCGCAGTCGGACCAGGCGATATTGATTACCTTGGAAAGTAATTCCGAAGGGAGCCGTGCCACAGGGAGAAGGCCATTGCGTCTACCCTTGAGCCTGCACAATTCCTGCTCGTACTTGGCAATCTGTCGATCCGTCTCCTCAAGTTTCTGGACTGTGGTTGGATTTAGCGAAATGATTCTGAATAAAGCATCCGCTCTGCGTGAACATGGTCAGTATTAGTACACGCACACAAACTAGAAAAAGGCAGCTACTACCGGTGTTCGTCGCTTGAGTGCTTCATAGCTTTTTGCAGTGTTCTTTTTTCAAACAGTTGCGTTGTAGATCCTACTGTCTGCAGGAAGTACCAAGTGCGTGGTGAGTATTGGTTGTGGTCAAACGTCGCGACATCGACAGGCTTGCCACAACTCATCAGTCGCGGTCACGTGAGCGTGTTGTGACACCGTGCATTGTCTGGGATTGTGCATGCTCCTGACTTCTGCCAATGTCACTGGAATCAGGCATCGGGCCTTGTAACAATGTAATGTGTGTTCTCTTATTGCCATAGTCCGGTACCTCTTCACGCAATATATACTGTAATGAAGGTATGTGGTGTGTCTGAAGTGCGAGTCTTCCGCTAATCTTTTGCACTGGCACTGATGCCTTTTCTATCACTATATATGAGGACGATTGGGGCCGGTGGCCTCCATGGCCATTGTCAACGCACCACACAACGAGGCTTTCCCATTAGTACGTAGACTGCACCTAACAGGGCAATGGGTTCGCTCAAGACTGACAACGTAACTCCACCGAGATCAAACTCCAGGGAGCATATGATCTGGCGACCCTGGTCAGTGGTCAGACGCAGTGATACACCATACACCACGGACGTCGGCACACCATACACAATAGGACTGCATTGTCTACGCATCAAGGAGACTTCCTTAGACTTCATATATACATCAATATAAGCCTAGCACTCAATTTTAACGTCTAACACGTATGGACATCTCGTCTGGCGCATAGCGCGTGGCGAGATAGCAACAGTACAATCCATCCGACTTGAACACCGTGCCCAAGAACCGGGCTGTCAACAACACCAAATCCCAGCATACCGAAGTCTTGGGCCACTCAGACCGCCTTACCCCCATGGGTATACAGTCCCTCGGGATCGTCCCCTGCGATGACCTTGTCATCTGCTGTACGGTCCGTGCCAGAGTCAGTCATTGCGACGACGTCTTGTCGCACGTGCACTTGCTGTAGGCGGATGTTGTTATTGATCGTGTCGGTCGTACCCGTGGCGCGGAAGCGAAGGGCGTTACTCTGGAGGAACCAAGAACGAGGTCAGGCGCAACTTCGAATAAGGGGAGTGAAGGCGGCGGAAGTGGGAAGTAGGGAGAGACGCGTACCTCGGTGTCAAAGTCGACGGGGGTGCCGTTAAGACTCTTCAGAGCCACGCGGGCGTTCAGCGTATCCAACAATGTCTAGCGTCGAAGTGAGCATGAGGAACTGAAAACTAGCAAAGATCACTCGCGTTCGTGTATATCCGCCCGATCGGATATGCAAACATTGCATATAGATTCGTGTTCCGATGCAAGAGGAATCCGAAGAGGTCACCTAAGGCGAAGATGGAAGTGAAGAAGCCCGTCTGCACAGCACCACGGATGAGGCGGTTAAGGATCGTGTTTGTCCGACGGATGCCCGTGCGCTGGCGGTATAAAGCGACGGATAACACAACTGTATTGTCGAGTGGGGGAGATTATTAATCAGGCGTGGGCGAACGCATGAGTTTGGGCACGATGATGAGTGAAGGGACGTAAGGGATTACATGTGTGATGTCGAGACGTACGTGTAATCGAGAGGTCGGCCGCAGTCTGGAACCCGAGCCAGAGGATGACAAGGGGCGCGAGAACCCCGAAGTTCACCACTCTGTCACGCCCGTCATGAGCAGGGTGGCAGACAGGGGGATCAAGGGTAAGACGTACTGTTGGATTATTCCCGATCGGACGCCGGCGATGACGCCAAAGACAAATCCAATGATGCTGAGTGTGCATATGATACCGGTGATGATCCAGCTTTTGGTGAGGCGGAGGACGCTGAGGCACAGGAATCAGCGTATGTCTCAGTGATGAGGAGCGAATGTACCGGTGCGCCAGGAAGAATTGCGTGATGATCGCCGCGCACGACGTGGCCACGGCCGTGAACGGGATCTCCCAGCTCACAGTGAGGATGACAGATGGGTTGTTAAAGTTGGTGACACTGCGAGGAGGGAATATTCACTATAGAAAAGTCGGAGTAAGTGCCGCGGACGAACCATATGTACCAGCCGTTATATACGGCTCTGAAAGCACAAAGGGGTTAATGACTGGACGACAGGGACCGTAACGACAACTTACACGGCAGAGTGAATTGTGTCCAGGATAAAAAGAGCGCCGACGACCAGCCTACGCGTGATGACGGTCAGTTAACAGCCACGACGAGGATGATCTCTGCTTACCGGACCCGCCAAGGGTCATTGAACGCTGTCGTTCAAACTCAGATCAGTGTATGAATGTGATTCAGAGGCTGTTTACTCACGCGTCGTATGGTATATTAGGAACTGCCAGGACACCAGGCCGTACAGGTAGGTGTTGACTATGCCGAGTCGTCTCAGCTGTCGGGCTCGTCCGCGGAAGCAAAATGAAACTTACAGAAAAGCCCCAGCAGGAGGATTCCTATCAACCGCACCCATTCGTCCATGTCAATCATCGTCGACATCATACGCGGGTTTTGCGCTCACCTATCGTAGTGTCAAACTCACCCATCCTGTACCAGTGGTAGCGAAAGAAAGGGAGCGTATGACGGAGATGTTCACATTAAAAAGTGGAACGTTCGGGGGCGGTTTACGTTGGCGATGGAAGTTGCTGGCCATGGATCTCGCAACTTGAGTTCTCTGGCCCGCAGGGCCGGCAGCTTCATTTTCGCGTAAACATACACAAGAAAGTAGATTCGGCCCTGGGCCTTGGTGCGTCCTCATGATTTGCGAGATTCCTCGTTTCCTACTCTGCCCGGATGGGGAACCAGAACCCGGAGCGGCGGAGGCAGTTTGATCGCCGTGGGCACGGAGGCAAATCCGAAATGGCCTCTCCGGCGACTCGGGTGGCTGAAATCTCCGGGTTCAATGTACACTAGTCCTCGCAGATGTCCATCGCAAAGGGCAGCGCCGATACAGCAGCGTTCAACAATGCTGAGGTCTGCTCGTGTACGCTGTCAGTGCGCGTGCACGCGCTCTCTGATGGCCCGAACGCTGCATGTCGCTACTCAGCACCGTCAGATTTCCTTGTCGCTTAGCGCGGGCTCCCGAAGCTCCAGTTGATGTTGCTCACGGTACGCATGGCCAGGCGCGTTCTTCAAGTCGCGTCGGGATACTCGGGATGTTCCTGGGCTGCAAACCTCTCTCGTACATACCCGTTTCTTCAAAGGTCCTAGACCGAGGGGCGTGTCAAGTAAACTTTGCACTAGTGTCTATAACTCGCTCATCATTCGCTCAATCACAAGCCGGAGTCCCCCGTTGTATCGGCATCTTCCATCTTCGATACCGACCTCCACGATCCTTTCGGACTCGTACGTACGATGAATATCGATGTGATACAGCGTTCTCATTTGTATTGCAATTGTATTCTCTTGTTCTCATCGGTCTGGATCGTTTGCATTGATAAGACGTGTAGTGGTCGCTGGGGACATTGCGATGAGCCTCACGCGTCGTAACTATGGTGAGTTCAGTCTTTACCTGCAATATTCACATTGAGCCGCCAGCTGCTCCACTTTGTCCTCGCTTTGGAGTCACTAATGACCGGTGATATGTATCGATTTGTGCACAGCGATGAAAACCCCATTTGGATACTTCTGACTCGTGCTTAGGCAGCCTCTCGACCGACGGTAGGATTTCCTGCGAGTCCTTTTCTTTAGTAGTCAGATTGGATGGGGAGAGCGCTCGTCGCTCCACTTCTTCGCTTTCGACGTCCGGAAGTGCTTGCAAACGCAATGTATCGAGTCCAGGGCGGACTCCAGTCCCCTAAGCTTGTTCGGATGCCTTGCACGCCGCGGTGAATCAGGTACGCATAGTGTTCGTTCTTCTGTGCATACGGACACTTCCTGCATCTTACCCTCTGCCCTTGAGCTAATTTCAGGATCATTGGATGCTCCAGGTACATCGTTGATGGCAAGGCAAGCACACTCGATGTTACCCGTTCGTCGATACCGGCAAGCATCACGGTGGATAATCAGCCCAGGGGTGACGTCAGAGTGCAGCCGGACAGTTGAAGTAAGTACTGGTATCAAGCTCTGACCCGCTGCATCCTGCGAGCGTCGTTGTCGATAGCAATACATGTGCGTGTTTTGTATGCCGTGGTGCGCAGACCCGGATTCGAACAATGTGCATCCCCTTCGTTTGCTTCTTGGGCGGACAGAGAGGTAGCTAGACTGCTGCGAACTTCATTCAAACAGGACACTATACTTTCGATCAGTGACTACAGTATGGCATAGACTCGGAATGCAAGTTTGACTGCGAGTCACTCGTCTTCATTTTCGTCGAACCACGGGTCGTCTTCCCAGACCTCCTCGCTGCTTTTAACCTCCTCATTCACCTCACACCCTTCCACAGCCTCCTGTTTGTAGTAAATGTCGGCAGGGGGTCGTAAGGTAAGCTTGTCCACCGTCTCCTGCAGGCACGCCACGTGCTGACTCGCCCAGTCCTCGACGCCTTGGATGTCGAGATGGGATAGACGCGGGATTCTGCCCGTCCTTTGCCTCGATCGCAGTGCGATCGACAATCTCTCTGCAAAGTCTCCATCATAGCTACCGGGCCCTTCTTCGAGTACGAGGTACCGCAGCGAGGGGAACAAGATATCCTCAGCGATATCGGCAGCTGGGGTGCTCACCTCGTCGGTGAGTGTATTAGAGTCATTGAAGTCTGCGTTTAGGGCATCGAGGAAGTCGTCATCAGCGCCGGTCACCCAGAGCCGGGTTACGTGTATCAGATGCCCAAATTCTAGATTCCAGTCTTCGGCGGTATCGCCAGACTCTAGTTGGAGATATTCAAGATTGACTGTGGCCAATGACTGTAGCAAGACATGTCTAGCATCTTGTAAGTTCTGCAGGGTGCCCTTCAAAGGCTGCTGCTGTCCAACGGCCACCGACACCAGCATTCTTGGGTTCCCCTCATCAGATGACGTTGTGGGTCTCGTATCCATCCACACAAGGTAATCGTCATGCTTGTATACCAGCTGTTCACGACTGTCCCTACCCGGCCTCCATGACTTAGACAAAGTGAGCTTCCTGCGACGATGGGAAGGCAATGCAGTATGGCACAGCGCGATGATTGGACCGAGGAGGTCGGAAACAAGGAATACTTCTGGCATGTAATCTCTGCAGTACCGTTCACACTCGAACCCATGGAGTGTGATCTGGACATCTGTGACGGCGGGGAACTCTAGCTGGGCGAGAAGGGAAGAACACTCCATGAGGGTCAGTCCGAGAGTTAGGGATCGTAAGCAAGGTATCCTCGTCTTGTCCTGATTGTGGTGGATTATCGGTGTCAGTGCAAGGTTGACGGGCAGGAAAATGGAATGCACTATTTTCAATGTCTTCAACTGCGGCAGATCCTCAAGGATAGCAATCATCAAAGGAACATCAATCCCTCTGGTCTCTTCTATTGACAACGATGTCAACGAAGGGAGAAGGAAATTGTGATATGACGAGAGACTGAAGCAGTGCACAGCCAGGTGCTGTAGATGGGGCAAACTGACTTGCGAAATCCAGCGCATATGAGTTTCGATGTTGTCACATCTTTCGCTCGATAAGACCAGGGACTGTAATGCAGGGAACAGGCACTTTCGAAGCCTCATCCCCAGCGGTGTTGGCTTCCACAGTTTTCCGTCCCGGAGCAGAACGTGGATGTCAAGCTCCTGGACACGATGGAGCTTTCTGAGCACTGTATAAAAAGCTTTGGTCGGGCCTGGATAAATTTCAGAGTTGACTCTGCCTGACACCTTCAGCGGCGCGCCTCTGGATCGCTCCAACATCGCTCGAACGTGTCGAGAGTTTTTCAAGCCCACCAACGACCAGAGGTACTGCGTCTGCAGCGCTGCTTCTCGCCAGTGGCTCCAGACATGAGTCATGTCGACCAAGAACGTTGGCTCGTATGAGGCACAGTCGTGCCAGGCTAAAGAGATGATTTTTGCGACCAGCTCCATTGGGAGTCGCGCAACAGGCATAAAACTGTTGCGCCTACGTTTAGTTTGAACTAACTGCTGCTCGAGTTCGGATATACGATTATCGAGAGCATGAACACATGCCATCGTCGCATCGTCCAGCTTGATCTGGCTGAATAGCTCCTCGGACCTGGGGAGAAGCGTGCATCAGTGGGATATTGCTGATACACCCCCGAAGTCTCCGTACCGATGCACCATCTCGCGCGGCGTAAAGGAGGGGAAGAAAACCATGATGGTCTGAGTTGAACGTTATCAAATCCTGTCAGAGGCAGGGACGTTCATCGTCTTGACTTCAGGTTCATTCTGCGTGGAGCTATTTGGCTCTATTTGGATAGCCAAAGATACGCGCCACTACAATTGGCACCTCTCATACTTAAACCTATACCAGATCCAATCGCTATTTAGGATGAGTACTCTACCATGGAAAAAGAACAAGCGTCGCTGGATATCCGCGTAGGCTTTCCCACCAGTGCTCTCTGGACTCCTGATTCATATAGCCCGGCAGGAGCGAAATGCGTGTCATGGAGATGAAGCTGAATCATGCCACAAAAGCAGAGCTCGAAGAGCGAGAACAGCTCATACGTGAGTGTGAGGAAGAGCTGGCGCGTCGCAAGCGCAGCCGCAACAGCCTCATGCCTGTCTCGCGACTCCCGACAGAGCTACTGCTGAAGATCATCGCGATCGCCTGGGGAGATTGCGCTTCCTCCAGGCCCATGTTCCTCCTCCATGTCTCCCATGTCTGCTGGCTCTGGCGTATGGTGGCGCTGGACACACCTGCACTCTGGGCACGCGTGGGACTAGCGAACCCCCGCCACGTCAAGCTGATGCTCAAGAGATCCAAGGGCGTGCCACTCACTGTCTGCGGGGAGGTCAAGACCTACGCATACTCAGGGAAGAGGGAGAGGGAAGCCTTTCTGGTCGCTCTACGGAAGCTACAGCGTATCCGCGAGCTGGATCTGCGCATTCTCGACCCGCCCCATGATGATGGCACACGTCCTCGCAAGCTCCGCAAGCAAGTACTTCACCAACTGGTCTCGCTTACAGTGGCAGACGAGACCTTCTACTCTGATAAAGTCTTCGCAACGTGGCTCCCGGAGCTCGACTGTCCGAGTCTGCAGCACCTCTCCGTATCCCGCTGGGCGATCACAAGGCGGGGCTATGGCAAGCTTCTGCGCCCCTCGCTGCTGTCCCTCTCTATGGACAGGGACCACATTGAATTTTCCGACCTTGTGGTGCTTCTAGAGAACTTGCCTCAGCTTCAGTCTCTTACACTCAAAGAGTGCTTCCAACGCCCCAGATCTGCGTTAACCCCGGTCCTCAGAGGTCCTACGAGAAAGGCGACTATGCGTCGCCTCGAATCCTTGGTCCTAGTCGACACCCTTCTCCACTGCTCTACATTATTTGTCCACCTCGACATCCCGGCCGCCATCAACATTGAAATGGTACTATCTTCGTTCACATGTAAGCATTCCTACTCCCATAACGGTCGTCGAGTGGACGAAGAAGTCCCGCTATCGGACGTCGTCGAGTCCATCACAACGCTGGCGCAGGGGGTATTCAATGAAAGCTCTCAGGTCAAGCTTGCTATCGCCGACAGGACCCGGGACATGTCCGACTACTACTCACATTACTCACGTGGTGTCGATGACGTCGATGCGCGCAGATGGCAGGACTACGTGGCTTGGGCCGCGGAGGGCCCCAGGATGCTGATATCTGTATTCAATGGCACCCATTCGTCAGAATATGGCGAGGCCGACTCCGGGGACGTCAAGGAGGCCCTGGTGCGGTCGCTCGCGGAGCCCGATCTGAAGTATTTGCAAGTGGATCCAACATCCGGGATGAAGGCAGGCCACTGGAAGCGACGATTTGGACACCTGGTCAATGTTACGAGGCTGTGGGTGGCACGGGCAGACCACGAGTTCCTCGACGCATTGTCGATCCAAGGGGCAGCGTCGCAGCAGGAAGGCATGGACCGGCCCGCGCCTTTGTTCCCTCGCCTCGAGTACCTCACCATCGAGGACATCTCTCCGCACGCGGGAGAAGACTTCCCAAGCCGGCTAGCCGTCGCGCTGGAATCGAGAGAACGCAAATTGGCGCACCTCGACATCCGCGGCGTGACCGGCTGGCCGAGCGAAGACGTGGCGCAATTGTCAGATATCGTCGTGAAGCTGACTATCGCACCTCCAGCAAATGCGATCAACACGCACGGGTACGAGTACGACGAAAAGACGCAGCTGTACGCCGAGGCTCCCCCCGATTCCTCCTGGAGTGAGGCAGAGCTGAGTGACAGGGAGGATGATGTCGACGAAAGAGACCTGTATTTAGAGGATTGATCGGGGAAGGCATGGCATGGCAGAGTATCCCTCGCTGTAAACATGTTCCTTTAGTTGAATTACGATGCCACCTTGTCTATGCACCCGCTCTCCTACACTACGTTAGCCGCCATGCATCGAACAGCCGGATCCAATTCGAAATGCGACGCTGGAAGAGGATTGACCGACAACCGGTCCGGCAGTCAAGTCGGATTCTGCGAGCCCCCCGTGCGTACATTTACTGGCCAAGGCCGCCATGATTCAAGGTCGTGGACGTCGATAGCCACCGTTATGACCGCACTTCCCCTGCCCTGGTGTGGGGAAGCAGACTAGCAGGGCGCGGCGACGGGGGCTGGTTGCGAGCGCGGAAGAGCAACTAACGGATTTCAGAATACAGCAGCGGGGACTGCCATCGATCCGTGTCCTCCGTCTTCGGAGCTCCTAGCCAGCCTGCGCGTCCCCGCCCCTGAACACGTCGAAGGCTGGGATTGGGGCTGCAGAATATCCGCAGGCGGGACCAGTGCCCGTGCGATGGGGGATAAGCACGCGCGCGGGATGGTCGCTGCAGGATCGCGCGGCGGGGATGAGAGGGCGTGTGGAGGAGGGAACACACATGGGAGCAGCGCCGTGCGTGTTCGCAGCAAGATGAGTGCGGGGCGCGCCCCTCCCTCCGCGAACAACCGACGAGGAACAGCATGCGCCGCACCCTCACGTGGTGTGCAGAGCCGCGGGGACTCGAGACGGGGTGTCGGGGCTCCATCGGGAGTCCGCAGGTGGGAGGTGGGAGTCGACGGACGAGAGGAGACGAGCGCGGAGAGACATGCGTAGCGACGACAGAGGTAGACGGGACGGACGGGACACGCGTCGGGCTGCGGGAGCTGCGAGACACAGTACGGATATAGCGTCGGAACCAAGCTGCGCACGGGGATGGAGATGCGCCCCCGCGGACGCAGAGACGCGAGCACCGCTCGAGACAAACGCAAATTCCGGGAATTCGGATTAGTGTCAGGCGCTGGAACGGGGCTGGCGCAGATACAGGCGGGGAGGCCCGTGCGCGGTGGCTGCACCGAGAGGAAGCGGCAGGACGAGCCCCAACCCGCGCTGGTGGTCGTAGCTGCCGCTTCCTCCGTGGGCTGACGGGACTCCACTGGACAACGGGCGCGGTGTGCACTGTCGAGTGGGATGCGAGGGGCGAGAGAAGGCCTCAACGCCGGTGCCTTCGGGAGCACGCAGCCCGGGGCTGATACGCACGGGTGTGCAGACGCAAGAACGTACTTCTCCCACACCCATCAGCTACTCCCCAGCGAGCAGCGTCGCGCTCGACACACTCACGATATAGAGGCTGTCGTTGGTGCTGTTTCCTCCTCGGGGGATGGAGACGGCCACAGGGGACACTCGCGGTGGAGGGGAGCGGACGAGCTCGAGATCGCGCGGACGGGGCCGTACCTAGATTGGTCGGGAGGGGCCCGTGCTGGCTCCGAGCGCACGGAGAACGGACCGGATGGGACCATAGAGTGGGATGCGAGTACTAGTAATGGAGAAGGGCGGACGGGAGGACGAGAAGGGTGCGAGGAGACGGACGCATGCGCATGAGCTGGCTGGATAGATAGTGGGGCCGGAGTGACCGAGAGAGGATGAGACGCGCCGAGGGGAAGGGGCTGGCGTCGAAATCTCGCATAGTCACTGGGCGAGGGGAAAGATTCGTATTGGGAGAGCGCGGAGGGATCCGGATGTCGTGGGGGTTGCGATGTCAGGAGGTCGTGTGTACGCCGGAGATGCATAGACATAGATGCGAGGGTCAGATACGCAGAACGGTCGGCAAGGCGCGTACACCGACGTATTGGGACGTCGACAACTGAATGGCAGTCCGGACGGGAAACGGAATACATGCATGGACAGCAACCACGAGGGTAGAAGGGACGGAACATCGAGTGAGATCACTAGACATAGATGCAGTAATCCATATGAAGGGAACCTAGAGTGTCAAGGGACAGATACAAAAGAGGGTGATGGACCCAGCCACAATTCGCACAACAGGAAGGGTTACCAGAGACGACGAACGGAGAACAACCCCTGAGAAACCACAGCATCTGTGGTAAAAAAAAAAGGAGAACAAGGAGGCGCAGGAGGTATAATGTCTATTGACCTGCGGAATGGGTAGACACAAGGCGAGAGAGACGAGGGAGACTGCGCGCCCCGCCACTGGGAGCCCGTGTTCCTTGTGGGAGTTACTATGTAGTTATTGGCGAGAGATTTCATTTTGACTGCTTCACAACTCTGGTCCCGACTCTGCCTGAAGAATCCGCGGTACGTTGCAGTGGTGATTGAGAGGAGCCGCGGTTTGCCCCTCGCTTTGACCGGAATCCTCGATTCAAGTTTTTCGCGAGCCGTGGAAGCTTGTAGGGCGGCACTTGGACATCTTCATCAAATTGGCTGTTTGCGGCGGTGTCAGGGGCGCGGCGTGTCTCATACCCTCGACACCGCTCCTCGTCCCGACGTTCAACGTTCAACGCTCGCGATGATCATGAAAGGCATTCGGTACCAACCTCCTACTCGCCCCGAATCCCCGCTGACACCCCCCCCCCCCAGCACCGGTACCCTCCTCGCCCTCCCGTTCACAGCCCTCGCCGGCGCCACCCAGCCCCTCGCCACCAACTCCACCGCCATCTGCTCCAGCCCGCCGTACGACAGCTGCGCGTTCTACCCCGCCTGCCTCGAGGCGCGCTTCCACTGCGGGCCCGCCGGCTACCCGCTGCACTACGGCCTGCGCTTCTGCACCCAGTTCTCTGCGCAACGCGGGCAGCTCACGCCCGCGGGCCAGAGGTGGATGCTCGCGACGATGCACTGCCTGCAGACCGCGCTCGTCCCGCTCGCGACGGGTGCAGTCGACATGAGCTGTGAAGAGCTGCAGGAGACGGCGTTCGACACGCACGCGGGGTGCTACATCGGGAGCGGGCTGTGTGCGCTGGGAGTGAAAGACTGGGAGGCCATCGTGGGGATCGTGGGCGTGAAGACGCTCGTGGGGAGCTGGGACGCGTGGAAGGAGACGGCGGCGGCGGCGGGGGACTGCGCCGAGTTTCTGGCGTGGGCGGAGGGCGCGCGGGTGAAGCGGGCTCTCGAGGATCTGTGAGTGCGATGTGCGATGTATGTATTTGGTCCCGTTCTGTGAGTTTATTGCGTTGATACGTCCGTGCATGCGCCTTGCCGACTGTTCTGCGTGTCTGACCCTCGCCTTGATGCCTGGCCACTCGGATCCCCGTCCGCCTGCCCAGCGTCCCTCTCCTCACACGCGTCCTTCTCTCGTTACTAGTACTCACATCCCACCTAACGTTCAGTGCCCGCGCGAGCCGTCCTCTCATTGCCGATGGGTCACTAGCCGCAGCCTCGTGCTCTACGCCACCACGTCCCCATCACGTTTGGCAGCGTGGGCGCGTCGACCGCGATGCTGGGGGTAAGTTGGCGGGTACTCGGGACGGTGCACGGACGGAGGACGCGCCTTTTCCCTCGCACACGCAGCACCCCACCAATCGGACGCGATGCGAGCGTCCATATCCCTCCGTCCTCCATATCCAGCTCGCCGCGTCGGGCTATCCTCGCCATGACCCGCTCCTCCTCCGGCTTCAGACATCATACATCATTCTCCGGAGCGCGCCGTCGCATCGGTACATGCGCCTCCCGGCCGCCTCGCATCCCTACCTGCGAACTCGGATCCCCTCTTCGGCGCCGTCGACGTCGGCATTCTTCTCCGTCCTGTACCCCGAAGTTGCCGTTCACGTCGCCGCTGGCATCCGCCCACCCCCTCCACCGTCTGTCAAGCCAGCTGATCTCTCCGTCTCCTAGCCCCCTTCATTGTCGCCCCGTCCACTATCCATCCCTCTCGCGGACAGTCCCGCCACCGTCCTTAATTGTCCTGCCGCCCCGCCGCCATCTCCCCGGCCTGAGCGGCAGCCTCATGCTCTACGCCACCCCGTCCCGGTCGCGCGGACGTCGAGCGCGGGCGCGGGCAGGGTGGTACGCACCATGCCATACCCCTTCCCATAGACGCGCCCGCTCGTCGTACGTACATCACCTCGTCTTCCGCGCAGTTTGCCACCAATAATGTTGGAGCACCAGGCATGTTCTCTTCGTCGCTCCCGAACGCCGTCCGGGGCATCTCCGTACCTTTCGGGGGCCCACGCTAGGTAGGTACCGCGTGCGCCTGATGCCCTGCAGCACCACTCCATATCTAACCACCCACCCACCCACCCGCCCAGCGTGCACGCGTGCCTCCTCCTCTCATTCCATCCGTTCAAATTGCTCCTCAGTTACCCGTCCCGTGCCCTGGCGTCTCCGCTCCTGTGCAGTCGATCTGCAACTGGTGAGTCGATGCGCCTGTGTCCGTGGCGCCCCTCCCTCTATCACCCGGGCCCCGCTCACTCGTCCCAAGGCGACTCTGCGCCTGAGACTGGCGCTCGCCGTGCCCACGCCTGTCCGCGCCCTTCGTCGCGTGCACGCGTGTCGCGGGCTGGTCATTCTCGAAGTAAATGCCTCACCATCCACCGCGGGCTTCTCCTCTCCGTCTCTATCCGCCCGAGGGGCTCCCAGGCCGCGCGGTGTTCTGTTCTCCCTCTTTCCCGCTCTGGGCATCGCCAGCCTCGCGCCAATGCCCGGCCGTCCGAGCAGATGGTCCGTCCCCGGGCCGGCTCTATTTCTCGGCACCAGGGCGCGCGGCCACGTCGTATCTTCCGGGCCGTGGTGCGTGGATTCAGGACAAGGACGACGACGCTTGATGTGCGCTGGCCCGCGGACAGGTATCAAGCACCAGTCGGCATAGGTATACCCTCCATCGCCGCTGCCGTGCCCCCTTCAAAGCGCGCTCCGCCGTGCATTCTCGTCTGCTGTACCTCGATGGCCGCTACGCATCTTCGCTGGCTTGTCGATTGCGCGTATGGGATTTGGCCACACTCTCAAGTGGTTCACCTCTGGCTCGAGCCGCTGACGCCCTACTTGCACTGCTTCTAGCACTACATGTATCATCCCACTCATCATACCACATCCGTGTCTGAATAGAAGGAGTTATTCTAGGGTGTCACGACAGCACAGGCGATTCTGGGAAATACAAGAGGGTGATTCGTGCTCGCGGCGGGATATCACTATGCGTCCTCGTCCTCGCTGTGTTATGATTTTCCCATGCTTATCTCATTCCATTTCCATTCCGAGCATTGCTATTGGACAGTACCTTTCTCCGAGTAGACCTTCCCATGGACGCTATCTTCTTCTCACACGTTATCTTCCTTGACTCACCTTCTACCAATGGGCGCCCTTGTATTTCTCATTTCTCTGAGTTACGTTCTCACAGGATGGCTTACGCGTCCTTTCTTATTGTTCTCTTCTTTGGGTATTAACCCCTATACCAGTTACTATATATACTGTAGGAAAACCCATGTATTCCTTAGTTCAACCTCCTGTTGAATACAGCGATTACCTGGACTCTTGACTTGACCGTTGGCATTGGCCCGGCCAGACCTACCTTTCAGTACGCTTACTGAGGTAGTGACGACATAACTGTTGGCACGTGGCCCAGTTATCTCAAGACAACTAGTTAGGACATCGCTTCCTAACACGCTGTCGCTGTCCCCGTCCGGAGGCCCAGCCGATGTGGCATCTCTGACAACGCGCCTCTCTCCAAGTGTCAGCTCCTCGTCATC
>NW_006920415.1:54913-62495 GCF_000344685.1 Gloeophyllum trabeum ATCC 11539 | reverse complement strand
TGTAATATTCAAGCACCTAGTGCTATTATACCCAACCTCTACACTCGTTGAATATGATTGTCTCTTCGGCCCCAGTGATTACCGTGCCCTCGCTCTAAGAGGGGAGGATGTAAGGGGAAGCGCCCATGTGGCGCGTGTTTGAGTATGTTTGGTCGCGACGCGACTTAGAAGGAAGTTTGGATATACGTAGCTTGGCAGACAACTACTACCTTCTACTCTAAGGAATACTCCTGTACTCGTGTATCTGTTCGCAATACGACGAGGGTTCACTTAGCCCCGGTGTGTGATAGCTACATACTGTACTGACGTTTTCCTACAGCGCCGTCCCTGGCGCCCTCCGCCCCGACCCCTCGTGGAGCGTGCATACTTACGCCCCAGAACACTCGTGTACTTCGCCTTATCCACTGTCGTCGGGGATCGGCATCGGTCATCCACGCATTTCCTGCATCGCATGTGCCTGTCGTCATCGCTCGCCTCTGGCCACGCTCGAACCGCGACACAATCCCTCCCCCCGTCCCTTCCCCGCGTCAGTTGCCGGATCCAGACAGCGCTCCCTCCGTCCATTCCCGTCTCAGCCGGTGGCCCGGATAAACGCATACGGCGTTCAAAGCGAGACAGCAGCACATGGAGGGAGGTATGCGCGGCCTGTATCAGCGCACCATGACATGTATTGTGTGCTTTACCATCTTACAATGATCACATATATCCGAACGAGACTAACGGAGATGGAGATGTGCCCCGAAGACCTGTCTACGTCGCTCCGCGTAGTCCTAGTCACCCCCGTCGTCTGAGTCCTCGTATGCCCACGCATCCCCAAGACCAACAGCATTCGTCTCGTCATTTGACCAGAAAAGTCCAGTGTCGGTGGGGTGTGGGTGTTCACTGTTCACTCTCCTCCTGGACATGGATTTCGAGCGGGGGACGAAGAGTGACTTCCCGTGAGGCGTCCCTCAACAGTGCCTCATACTGCCCCGAGCACTCCTCGAGACCTCGGATATCGAGCCGCTCCACCTCGGAGCCGTTAGTTTTCCTCGAACCAAGCATCTTGGCTAGTTTCTTGACCCAGACGTCATCGTACAGACTATTGTCATCTTCCTCGATCATAAGGTGTTGAAGTCGAGGGAACAAACGCATGGTGTCAGGCTCAGTGGAAGACCAGCCTTCCAAGCCCTCCCTTTCCTTCTCACCATCTATTCCTGTTGCCAGATCGTGAATGCCAGATAAAGCATGGAAGAACCCATCGTCCGCCCCTGAAACGCAAAGCCTGGTCACGTTGGCCAGATGACCAAACTGTCGTCTCCACTCCGCTGAAGCCAGGGGGGTCTTGACCTGCAGATATTCCAAGCTAGGCGGTAGTAGAATCTCAGACACTGTCTGCATCATTTCCTTTGAGTCACCATCCGCATCCGAGCGATCGTCTCGCTGACACGAGACAGATATTGAGAATTTTGATGGACGCCCGCCGCAGGACGACGCACTCTCTTTGCTCCACGCTGTGATATTGTGATAGGTTTCTGTCCATCCCGGCGCTGTTGTAAGATCCTGTGCCAACTGTGTCACAGCAGCCTTGCGCATGCAACTTTCAGCAGAAGTACGGCGGATGAAGGAGGCGACAGGGTCAAAGGACGATCGTTGACTGAAGATCCTGCTGTTTCCTCCGCCGTTGAATATGAAGAAAAGAAAAACTGTGTTATGTTTTAGAAGTGCGTACCTAAGGGGATCACCGTCTAGCACGACAACTTCAACCTCGGTCACAACCGGAAGGGAAGCAAGATTGACCAAGATTATAGAGCATGGGGTGAGTTCAGCCTTTACGAAGAGATGTCGCAGGTTTGGCATCTCCATCGGGGGGAGCTGTGCCTGGGCTAGCAGGTCGTGATCACGCTGGGGTCTCGCAGGGACAAGGAGGTCCAACCTCAAGTCCTCCAGCTGGGGCAGACTATGAAGAATAGAGAGTAAGTCTGATGGGTTCAGAAAACTCTCCGATATCGATAAGCTTGTCAGCGAAGGCACAAAGTATCTCGATGAGCTCTTCGTGTTGAAATTGCACGCATCCACCTCTCGAAGTCGGGGGTATTCAAGTTTTGAAAATACAGGTAGAGGCATGTCATAGAAAGAAATCGGAGCCGACAGAGTCAAAGACTCGAGCTGAGGAGCTTTTTTGCCTTTAAGCTTCATGAACAGCGGATTTGATGTGGGATGCTGACATTCTGTGTGCAAATGAAGAGAACGGATGGAATCGAGATGCGCCAGCGCCATCCTACAGGCATCGATGGATCGTGGAAAGTAGTTATCGAGTATGCCAGTCACGGCGAGCGGCATACCAGAGCTCCTCTCCATCGCCATGCTAACATAGCGCTTGTTGTACAACGGGACACGAGCCCAGAGTAAAGGCGAGCGAAGCGCGAGCTCACGCCAGTGGTTGCACACGTGCGTAATCTGCACAAGAAATGTCGGCTGCGAGTGCGCCGCATCCGCCCAAGCCTGGTTAATGATTCTAAGCGCCAGTTCATCGGGGAGTCGTGCGACGGGGAGAAGCTTGTTACGCTCGCGTTTGAGGATGAGAAGGTCCTGTTCGACCTGAGCAATCCGCTCATCGATATCGTTTAGATTCCTGGCCGTGACGGAGTCGAGTCGAATACGTCGGAAGATTCTATCTAAACTACGCCCACAGATGCCCTTGAACAATCTTAACAGGAAGGAGAATTGAACGGTACGTACCGCCGCTCATATTCAAACAACTTCATAGCAAATTTCGTTCTATCTTCAAGGAGGGGTGAAGGAGTAGTGCTGGTAAAACTCTGCCTCGTGGTTTGCACGCTGTGCAATGTGGTACGGTTCCATCACGTGTACAGCCGGTTCTTTGCGTTATCTTAGATTATTAATATCTTGAGCGGTCAACTGGTAGTGCTCCGTATCACCCACTCACGACAGGGAAAGGTACGAGAACTGATGTACAATTACAACGTATAGGCTGTGTGAGGCGGCGTGAGGGTATGGGCGCAAATAGACAGAGATCGAGACGATCGTTCACTTCAGGAAGCCCAGGCTTGTATTTGGCCATGATGCACCATGTTTCACGCATACAGCGGCCACTACTACTGTGACTAGGGCTGCCTACACTCATGAGGAGACCTAGAGAATAAGAAGCTTTGTTAAATCGACGAGAGAGAGAAATGACTTACGCACGAGGGGTGGATGCGGAGACGCACTGGTACTGGGTTGGGTACGGAGTACGAATGATTTTTCTCGAGCGGTTTGATGTTACGTCGCCCACAACGGGGGAAACTAGACGAAGAATCCATTCGCTTACATCTTTGTCAGTAGAACAGGATTCGACTCCGATGGTCATTTCTAAATATTCTCTATCCTTGCCAATCTTCCGCAGTTGATCATGTCCTTGAAAATACTACAGTCTCTCATCCACCCTCATGAGTTTGGCATTGGCACCAATCTGATGCGATCAGGACAAGACAAATATGCCTTGCTTGCGATCCCTAACTCTAGAGGACAATCTCAGATCGGAGTGTTCCTCATCCCTCGCGTATATGGATTTGCCAACAATCGCAGATAAAAGAGTACCAGCTTTCGAGAGCAAGTCGATTCAGGGGTCGCCGCAGTTCAAGTTGAGAACAGAGTTGTGACACCGCTCCGGCTTACTCCGAGTCTTTGCTGTTGTGCCACCATGATCATGAGCACAAGTCATCAATGTCATCGCCATTGTCGACGCCTTGATTATGACACTTGCGTCGATACTGGTGGCAGGGTTATCAGAGGCAGATTCTGGCCGCTGTGTGAGCCCCGTGCGAGGGATTTCGGAGGCGGTTGTACTCAGGGAAGTCGTTGCACGGTCAGTTACCCTTGGATCTCATATGCGCTATCACTCCTTAAGAGCTCGCTTGACTCTTTTTGCTGCCTGAACACTACGTCGGGCGTTGCACGTGAGCCCTCTCGTCCCTCGTTCGTGCTTCCCGTTCCGCTTTCCCCGCCGCCAGTGAGGGCTGCAGTCGCAGCGTCACCGTCGCGTGTGGGCTGGATCGTAGAGCATCGGTATCACTATATTTCCACATGCGTACGGCTCCGACATGTACGCTCCCTCTACACATTTCCGTACGCCTCGCGTCTGTTTTCGGGAAGGATTCGTCGTCTTTCCAATATCTGGAGGCTCAAGCGGATAAAGCGGATATGAAAGACGATCGTGTCCGCTCGGTTGCCCCGAGCTCGATATATGCTGCATAGGTTATGCAGGCGAAGCGTGGGAGATCCTTCGCCTCATGCCTTCGCTGCTTCCAATTCCGGTTGTTCCCATCCAAAAAGCCAGCCTCTAGGACGAGGAGAATATTTCAAGGTGTGACACCCCATGTCTTCCCTCGGATCCCGATCGTGTCCGTTCGGCGCCTGCCGTCCTGCTCTGCGCATTACAGTCGTATCATCGCTCCCGTCGTTTCTCGACTGGCTCGCTAGGACGTCCATCATGCAGTCGAATGCCTCCTAAACCTAGATGCGGGTACCGAACAGATGAGCAACCTCCCGGCTGAGCATGGAGGCAGCCAGAGCAGTTGTGCCATCGTGGCACACGCGATTTCCTCGCTGGGATGATCGGAGCACCCGAGCACCCGAGCATCTCCATGGCTGTGGAAGGGCACTCATACCCGGTGCTACCACGTTTGCGCCTTGTCGAGTTTTAACTGCTGTTCTGCAAGGCTCAAACCACCCGGAGCGATCGAGCTTATGCAATGAATCTGATCACTCAGGGATAAGCTCCCGCCAGTCGTACTTTTCAGCTGCTGCCAATACGGGCTTCACGTCGTATGGACACCGATAGGGGCATACGACAGACTCCATCGTGGAGTCTTGCCTGTCGCTGGAGACAGTACACCCTTCTTCCTATATTCCAGGCGAGTGACACCGAATTGGGTCTGGACGTCGAGTAGCCCTTGTCGCGGACGGGCAAACGTACATCTCATTGTGCTTGGGACGCTGGCGAGGCTTGATTTTTCTTCTTGAGACTGACCTGGATGAACCTGAACGGGGGTTTTCTTCCGCGAGGAGTAGGTCCAGAGTGTAGTTCGAATGATGCGAGGAATCTTCCATTCGAGTGAGAGGAGTCCGAGTACGACCGATGACCTTGATTTGCGATTGCATGCTCCATGTTGGTCAAACGACGTCTGATGTCTGTGCCGTCAGCTCGTCAGACGCCGTCAGGGCCTTCTTGCGCTCAAATTTGCTGATTCTTGAATGTAAGCGCGATAACAGAGCGAGACCCACAAGGAGCGAGAGTACCGTCTCTTATATTACTGCAGTCTCCTTGCGATAGTCGGTCGAAAAGTTGTATTCGCAGAATACAGCATGTCAAGCGACATATATAGTTACACTTGTCCATGTCAAGGTAATAGGTGGCGAGTCGCACTTCTACAAAATAGTCAGGTCGTTCGATCTCTCCCCTGTTTGTTCCGACGCGGGTCGCACTTCAGGTGAGGAATTTTCTGAAGGACGGCAGTGGTATCGAAGAGAACCTAGCCAGTAGATTTTCCTTGTAATTACTGGCCAGATTTTGGCACATTACACCTAGCGGTAGGGGATGTGCTCTCCATCGATATCGACAACAAGTGGTCAACAATCGTCGGTAATGCAATACGGAGTCTTCGTACTCTGCTTGCCGGGAGTCGAAGTATGTTCCAGGGGACATTTCCCTACTCTATGAATGTTTTTACATTCCAATATGTATTGCGGTTATAACGGTACAGAGATAGCGAGACATCGGAAAGATAAAGCAAACACGGTCACTATACAACACGAGATATCACACACAACCGAATACATAGTAGTTCATAATGATATACAACCACGAGCTCAGCGCATGCACAAGAAAGATGCTAGAACTTCTCGGTCTTCATCCTCTTCGCCTTGACAGGCGGCCCTGCTTCTCCGTTACTCTGGTGGGCGGTCGAGGGAGATTCATCTACGGTCTTGGAGTTCTTCTTCACCGTGCTTGAAGAAATCTCTTCGTCTTCCCCAAGACACTTTCGCTTATTATTATTCGGTGGGGTAGCGGAAGCCTGACTGAGTTCTTTACGATCCTCAGGCTTGGCCTTGGACGACCTAGTGACCCTATCGCATCGGATATACAACAGCATTGGAGGGAGCTTACATTGTACTCGCAGAACCTTGACGTTCGCTCACGCTCTCGAGAGCATCCTTGGCCTCCATTGGCGCCTGGAGATAAGTTGGCTCGTCAATCTTCTATTACACTCCCACATGAGGGATGTTCGGTCGCTCAACTATGGGGGACTAACGCACCTGGACATTAGCGTTGGGCGCCGTAGAACTACCGTTCTCCTCTCCCACAGACGGGGCGGAAGAGGGTGTAAGCGGAACATGGGACACGACATCATCGAGAGCCTCCAAGGCGGTTTCAGCCGGAGTCATAGCAGCGAGTGAGCGATTTTCTGCCACCTCTGAACGATGTGCAGGCGCGCTGGCAGGAGCTTCACTGGCAGCACTCTCCTCTGCCGAGCCGCCATTCGTTCCTCTATCATAGGCCTCCGACAGAACTTCAACAGGAGTCGTAGACCGGAGGCTCGTGCCTTCCACTTGGGATCGATCCTCGACTCCATCGCCCAGCTCGCCTGAAGCCTCTGCACCCTTTGCCATCGGACTGCCGTGGGGCTCTGCATCTCCTCCAATGCTACAATCAGCGGCGGCGTTCGCTTCTTCGCCATTGGAGATATGGCCAACGGACGACGAGGAGCCACTAGTGACAGCAGTGGAGGTGGACATTTTGGCGTTGCCGGCTGTAGGTACTTGAGGCGGGGCGGTGGTAGAGTTTACCTTCGCGCTTCCGGTCAAAGGCGGTGTATTAGCGGCGGCCACGTTCCCATCTTCGCCAGACTGAGGCTGCGACCGGTCCATACGGGCCCTGTTTGATACTTAGCAAGGCATACTTTGTGCATCGCAAGAGACGACAAACCTGCCCATGCGCGAGCGCGGCGGGAGCAACGACTGCGGCTCTAAGACATCTTCAGACTCTTCCTCGCCTATCGAACCGCCCTCCGAATCTCCATCCAGGGTGTCTGAAACCACTTCAGTTGGAGTGACAGGCACCTGAGGGCTGGCACCATCCGCTGTCGAACCAGATTCTACCCCATCCACCAGAATCCCCAAGGAGACTGCACTATCGTCCGTGGAGACATCCTTGGGATTGTTCTCGCCCTCAGTGTGGTGATTGACGATGTCATGCTCTTGCCCGTCGGAAACATCGTCTGTGGACCACGGGGAGCCACTAGCCTGTGGAGCGGCAGTGGAGACAGAGGGCGTGGTCGATGAGGAGGATAATTTCGCGTCGTTGGCGTGAAGCGCTTGAGGTAAGGCTCTGGCAGAGTTTGCCTTGGCGACTTTATGCAACGGGGAAATATGGGCAGTACCCTTTGTCCCCTCTGCCTTCTCCGCGGGGCCGCTGCTTTGTTACTTAGCAAGGCAAGTATTTGTACGAAGCGAGACGACAAACCTGCCCATCCGCCAGCGAGGTGGTCGCAGCGACTCTGAATCTTCGATTTCTTCCGCCTCTGATCGCTCATCGGAG
>NW_006920415.1:37810-54385 GCF_000344685.1 Gloeophyllum trabeum ATCC 11539 | reverse complement strand
CCACCAGAATCCCCAAGGAGACTGCACTATCGTCCGTGGAGACATCCTTGGGATTGTTCTCGCCCTCAGTGTGGTGATTGACGATGTCATGCTCTTGCCCGTCGGAAACATCGTCTGTGGACCACGGGGAGCCACTAGCCTGTGGAGCGGCAGTGGAGACAGAGGGCGTGGTCGATGAGGAGGATAATTTCGCGTCGTTGGCGTGAAGCGCTTGAGGTAAGGCTCTGGCAGAGTTTGCCTTGGCGACTTTATGCAACGGGGAAATATGGGCAGTACCCTTTGTCCCCTCTGCCTTCTCCGCGGGGCCGCTGCTTTGTTACTTAGCAAGGCAAGTATTTGTACGAAGCGAGACGACAAACCTGCCCATCCGCCAGCGAGGTGGTCGCAGCGACTCTGAATCTTCGATTTCTTCCGCCTCTGATCGCTCATCGGAGGTATAGCTGTATAGAAGAAGGTCGATAGAGAGACTCCGAGAAACCCAACAGTACGCACTGTTCGTCATCCGAGCTGGAAGGGTTATCATCATCGATGGTCATCAACGCATACTTTTTCGCTCGCAGGAGTTTGAACGGATGTATACAACTTTCGGGCATTCTGAGACAGGAGGAGATTACGAGTGAGACGTGCCACGGGCGGCCTGCGGCAGAGTGAAGAAGAGAAAGAATGGGGAGTCGATGTGGTAGGAGACAGCGCGAACTTGAATCCCCCGTGCAGATTCCCATCACATGATCGCGTCCTGCGCCTTTGTTCTTTATGGACGCGCTTGGACCACGCCACCGCGCGCGACGCGACGTCTCTGATCCCTTACCCGTGATCCCAGCCTTCTAGAGGGACCAGCTATCTGCGCACCTCTGACCATTGAAGACATCGATCCGTTGCTGTGGCATTGAATATTCTGCACAGGTCACGGTTTCGGTAGTTCGTGGACTGTTCACTGCAAGGCACCCAAGATTGAGCCCTTGATTCTGTCTGCGCCGTCGCTATCAAAGGGCAAAGACGCTTGGCACGAAGCATTTTATTGTCTTGTAGCGTCTTGCATCGACGACAAGTTGCTGCTCGCGGCGTCGGGTTTAACGCGTGACTTCCATGTCTTTGAACCCTTCGCTCGCCTGGCAACCTCGGTAAAACGGCGGTAGGTGCCTCTGTCTCTGGATACGACAGTAGGATGAGCGGCGCGAGTCGAGCACTATGTCTCCGTGGACATTAAAACATCGAGCCCCTCCCACTGATTGGGGTCGGTTCACGTTAGCATGGATCCGCAAGATATTCGGTTAACCGTGCACGCACCGTTGGAAGGTTAGAATCAAAGTTCATTATTGACGAGATTAACCAATATACCCTCGGGTACCCACAATGTGTCCCTGGGGGAGAATCGTGCTTGCCTTCTGATCATGGTAGTCGTGACCTGAGGCTCGCACAATTCCCGCTCAGGGACAGGAATGGAATATCAAAAGCTTGCTGTAAATGACACGATACCCGCGGCTCATATGCAGAGGTGAAAACGTGATGGAACCAGCAGGACGCGAGCGGGTGAGTACGGGATCACTTGGCCGGAGGTTATCTAAGGATGTCATAGACATCGTCCTCACCGTTTTGTTACAGGCGTCCGCATGTTCTTGCATCAAGACGTAGCCGGCGAAAAGACGTCCACGTATCCCAGAAGTGCAACGTACTGGAGATTGCCATCTCTCAGCGTTTTACAGAGAACTTCTCTCGGCCAGACACAGACAAGAGGGCGCCTTGCATGGACAAGACAACATACTGTGTGGCGATCCGAGTCACTCTGAACACCACTAGTAGGCATTTGTTCTGATGGAGAAACGCTAGTCTGCTGATCCCTGCGGCAAGCAAATGAAATCTTGACGCGAGAGCTCGATGCTTGGGCACAGAGCCTCCGGCAGTTGATGCCAACCAGCCGAGACGCTAGAAGTGTCGCTGTTTCCAGCCGTCGTGGACGCGCTTCGACTGAATCCAGAAATCGCCGAGATGACTCACAGTGCTGCTGGACGCGAGGATGTGTGCCCCATCCCCTATGTCTCACCCACATATGGGAGCCAGGGTACTCATGTTATCCAGATCCAGACTCTTCCGAACCACTGGGCGATAGAGGTGCTCCAGCCCGACTGGCAGTGGGGCAAGCGCCGACTCGTCATGCTCTCCATCCACAACCTGCACCACCAGATGCGCCTGCAGCCGCAGACGCTGCAGCTGGCGTGCGCGCTGCTCGACCGTCCTCTATCCCTCAAGCGCACCAGCCCCGAGGACTTTCCCGTAGGAGATTGATGCTTACCGACGTATATGGTCGTCCGAAATGCTGGGCTAGTTCTCAGGGTGCGGTGGGTCTTAGTGGCACTGGAGGATGTGTGGACGCAATAACTGTCAGCTGCATCCAAGCTCTCGGCACGACAGCTGCGTTCTGCAAATTCAAGCTCTCGCAAGGATTAGAACTCTAACCCTGGTATGTATATCACGTGATCGGCATTCCAACGGCGCAGCTGTACGCGTAACGGCGCAATTTGAATGCGCTGTGCATTGCCCAGCCTGCCTTTCGCCTTCTATGCACATAGTGCTTTGAACGTATCGCACGAATCATATTCGGCAAAGCTTGCAGTATTTCATTTCTGTCTAGCTGCGTCAAGATGCACCAATGCCTACGAATATCCGAAATCTTCAGAATTGTAATAAAATCTGTATCGGAAGACCGTGCCAACCGACGAAAGAACTTGCTCTCCCTAGCTCAAACTTGCAGGACTTTCCACAGCCTTGCAATTGATGAGCTGTGGAAGAGTCTGGAAAACTTTGTCCAATTGCTCAAGTGTCTGCCGGATGACTTGTGGCATATCGACGAGGACGGCGTCATCGTGAGTAGAGCTACACGACTGTTCGCGATATTTGTGTGCAGGATTTGTACTTAGCTATTACTTCCAGTCCTTTTGCCGCCCCATACTTCCAACCGATTGGGATCGCTTTCGATATTATGCAATACGCGTCCAAACGCTGAAGGTGGGGGCCGATATAGCGGTGGAGGCGCTCCGTGACATCGCCGTATACAGCCGTCCGCATCATGGTTACCTTCTTCCGAACGTACGAGTTGTCTCATTCTCAGTCAAAAAGGTCGATTTTGCAGCGTATCTACCGCTATTCCTCAACCCGAATCTACGTTCATTTGGATTGCATGACCGCGGATGTGATACACCCCTAGTTCTCTCCAGATTTGGGGACCTTTTGGGGTCCTTGACACCTAAGCTTGAGAAAATCACACTCACAATGCCGTTACGGAAGAGCATCGACTGCATCCCCGGAACGCTCACTTCATCTGCCTCACAACTGCAACACTTGATGAAATTTTCTTGGCGCCTCCCACTGTTGCTTACGGATCTTATGTGTCTCGGGTCGCTTCCACATCTCAATCACATTTCAATGGTTGTGCCTGACAACATTACGGACGACTCGGCCAGTCTCCCTGAACCTTTAATGTTTCCAGCCTTACGCATCTTAGAACTGCGCGGACGGACGTTTCCGCCTTGCACAAGGCTTCTTAAGATCCTCGGCAAGCGATCTTTTCAGTCGGTACTGCTGCATGCATTTGAGGCTTCAGACTATCAAGAGGGGCAAGACATTAGAGCAGCACTAGAATGTATCCGACAAAATAGCTCCGATGCAGACGTATTCAGGAGTCTGACACTGCGAACCAGTGGAGGGCTCACACGGAAGGAATACATCATTCCCATCACCCTTCTTATTGAGAACTTGTCCGTCTTCCGGAATATCAGCGAGTTCATTCTGGACACGTATGCTGATGTAGACGGAGATGATGACGATCTCCCAGAGCTTGCGCGGATGTGGCCCCTCATCCAGACACTCAAGCTTGGCGCCTGGCCCTGGGCCGAGCATACGAGCTTCACCATTCGCGGGCTGTCGGCCTTTGCACGATATTGCCCTTTCCTGGAATCGCTTACCATTGCCTTCGACGGCGAACTCGAAGACGAGTACGCGGACCAAGACGATGCCCGGGAAGACCTCGGGATGGGCGAGCATCTCACCTACCTTATGGTGGCGAACTCGCCTATCCTTCATCCCTTACCTGTTGCCAGACTGCTGTGTCGTATGTTTCCATACTTGGCAAGGGTGGAGGGGGACGATTGGAGGGGACATCTTGTCGGTGAGGAGGCGCCGTGGGATACGGTAGACAAGTATGTCTTTCAACACAGACAGTGTAGAGAGAATGAGGATGAGGAGGAAAATGTGGCATGGACGGCAGGTGACATAATGGCGTCAATGACATTGGGACAACAGCTCATGGCGGAAGTGGCGAGGGTGAGGACGAGGACGAGTAACTAGTGGAGGAGGCATAAGATAATCTGGTACCTTGCGGTGGAGTTGCAGTTTCGCGACCTCGACGAGGGTCCGTGCTGAGGTAGACGTATTTTGATTGATACATGAGATTATTTCCTGTAGATGGTGCTTGAAAAGTCAACGGATTCAATCAATCCCTCTTCCGCGCATTAAGTTGCATAATAACGTGCCATTCCTCGCATGTCTGCAGCCGTTCCTCAATCCGAACCTCCGGTCACTCGAGTTCAACGACTGTGGGTGCAAGTCCCTACCGACGCTCTCTGGCCTTGGTGATCTCTTGAGTCTTGCGACACCGGAACTGAATAATCTTGTGCTTGAGATGCCATCCGTGAAGAGAATGAAGACAAGATATCTATATCGCAGAGGGGCTCTTTTTTCCTCTCCCTCGCCGCTGCAGCAGCTGAAGACCTTTGCCTGGGACCTCCCCCTCACCCCTGCTGATGTGATACATCTCGCTATGCTTCCGCAACTCGTCGACATCTGCCTAGACTTACCAGCGAACATTCTAGACGTTCAAACTCTGGGAGCTACTTGGTCCGGGTGCTCCGCATTTCCAGCGTTGCGCCTGTTAGACGTCCGGGGACAGACATTCTCGCACTGCACAATGTTTCTTCGCTTCCTCGGGAAGCATTCATTGCGGGCGGTAATACTCCATGCCTATAATACTTCCGGAGATCAAGAACCGAATGAGATTGCAGAGGCACTGAAGACTCTCTGTGAAAATAGCTGTGATCCATGCTTACTCGAGTCTCTGGCAGTACGGGGCCAGCGTCATAGCCCTCTGCGCGACGCGCTGGACTACGTATTGCCCTTCAACACGATTCGGAACCTATTCGTCTTTCGGAACATGGAATATCTGCTCTTGGACATCCCTACTACTGTGGACGGCGATAATGGTGACCTGGACGAGCTCGCTCAGGCGTGGCCCCACCTCTTCGAGCTCCAGCTCGGCGACTATCCCGATGCCAATGACACGAGATTCACTCTGCGCGGACTTACGAGCCTCGCACGATATTGTCCTTCCCTGAGCTCACTGACCGTTGCGATTAATGCCGACCTTGATCACGACAACGCTGATCAAGACGGTACTTGGGAGGACCTTGGGATCGGGGAGGACCACCTGGAGTTGGCTGCCTCTAGCCTCCGTCGTGCTCTACCTGTGGCGAGGCTACTTTGTCGCATGTTCCCCAATCTGAGATCCGTGACTGGGGGTGGCAACCGGGCCGCACGGGAGGTGTTAGAGAAGTACATCTCCGAGCATTGGAAGATGCGAGAGGAGGAAGAGGAGGCCGATGAGGCTGCGTGAATGGAGTAAATGGCCAGTGACCACCGGTGTGGAATGGAGGCCCAGCGTGCATTTGGTTCATCTCCCTACCAATGGCGAGGTTGCATGTTTCCTAGTCTGGAAACTGTGGAAGGGGATGACTGAAGGACAGTCAGTGGCGAGCAACAGTGGTTTGTGTTACAGGAGTATGTCTCTCAGCAAGCCTCTCGTAGAAAAGATGGGACAGAACTGGTGGTGTTGATGGGCTCAATTTCCTTGGACAACTAACATTGTAATCAGTAATATGGCCATCGAACTGCAGATATATTGGAAGATTTATCCATACAGAACCAACGGAACGTAGTCATATCTGCATATCAATACACTTCGCAAACCTATCACGGAGAAACTGCCAGTATTCGATGGTGGAGCGTCGCAGTGGCGATACCTTTACATTGCCTTCTTGGCGCATGGTCCCAGCGAGAGGTAAGAATCTCAATGCAAGTGATAGGAAGCTCTTTAACGCTGCGTCGTCATTGAACTTGCGCCTCGTCGAGTAAACTCGGACCTATGATACACATACATTATCGTGAAAGCAGGAGCGGAAGGTTCGGCCGTTATCATCTGGACCGCGCCGGAAAACGAGCCGGGCTGGAGTCAGTTGGTGTGCATTCTGTTCCGACGGTGCATTTCGCCCAGTCATTATGATGCGTCTCAAGAGGGATGGCGAACGAGTGTATAAGCAGAAGCGGGATACCAGACAGAATGATAGACCATGCGCGTGAGTGGACGTACCTCTGATACCAGGGACGCACATAAATACCTAAGTGAGGCGACTACGCCTCGGATCATGCGTCTGAGCGCAGACAACGTTCGAGCAGATAGAGTGGTGGGTTGTCTAACGAAATGCGAGCTTCTCACTCTTGATCATGTAACCGGGCATGCAGTAATTTAGCTGCAGTATGAAGTTCAAGTCATGAGACTCAAGAGCTAGAAGGGCTATCATCGTCGATGGCCATTAACGCATACTTTTTCGCTCGCAGGAGTTTGAACGGATGGATACAACTTTCGGGCATTCTGAGACAGGAGGAGATTACGAGTGAGACGTGCCACGGGCGGCCTGCGGCAGAGTGAAGAAGAGAAAGAATGGGGAGTCGATGTGGCAGGAGACAGCGCGAACTTGAACCCCCCGTGCAGATTCCCATCACATGATCGCGTCCTGCGCCTTTGTTCTTTATGGACGCGCTTGGACCACGCCACCGCGCGCGACGCGACCTCTCTGATCCCTTAGCCGTTATCCCACCCTTCTAGAGAGACGTCTCAGCTATCTGCGCACCTCTGGGCATTGAAGAAATCGATCTCTCGTTGTGACATTGAATATTCTGCCACTCGCAGCGAAGGTCACGGTTTCGGTAGTTCGTGGACTGTTCCCTCCAGGGCACCCAAGATCGAGCCCCTTGATTCTGCGCCGTCACTATCAAAGGGCAAAGACACTTGGTACGAGGCATTTTGTTGTCTGGCGGCGTTTTGAATCGACGGTAAGTTGCTGCTCACGACGTCGGGTTTAACGCGTGACTTCCATGTCTTCGTACCCTTCGCTCGCCTGGCAACCTCGGTGAAACGGTGGTAGGTGCCTCTGCCTCCGTCTACGACAGTAGGACCAGCGGCGCGAGTCGAGTACTATGTCTCCGTGGACATAAAAACATCGAGCCCCTCCCACTGATTGGGGTCGGTTCACGTTAGCATGGATCCGCAAGATGTTCGGTTAACCGTGCACGCACCGTTCGACCGTTACAATCAAAGTTCATGATTGACGAGATTGACTAATATACCCTCGGGTACCCGCTATGTGTCCCTGGGGGAGAATCGTGCTTGTCTTATGATCATGGTATTCGTGACCTGAGGCATCGCACAATTCCCGCTCAGGGACAGGAATGGACTATCAAAATGCAGAGGTCAAAGCGTGATGAACCAGCAGGACGCGAGCGAGTGAGTACGGAATCACTTTGCCTGAGATTATCTAAGGATTTTTACAGGCATCCGCATGTTCTTAAGTCAAGACGTAGCCGACGAAAAGACGTCCACGAATCCCAGAAGTGCAACGTACTGGTGATTGCCATCCTTCGGCGTGTTACTCTCTCGGGCAGACACAGACAAGAGGGCGCCTTCCATGGACAAGACAACATACCGTGCGGCGATCCGAGTCACTCTGAACACCCCTAGTAGGCATTTGTTCTGATGGAGAGACGCTAGTCTGCTAATCCCTGCGGCAAGCAGATGAAATCTTGACGCGAGAGCTCGATGCTTGGGCACAGAGCCTCCGGCAGTTGATGCCAACCAGCCGAGACGCTAGAAGTGTCGCTGTTTCCAGTCGTCGTGGACGCCGTTCGACTAAATCCAGAAATCGAGACGACTCACAGTGCTGCTGGACGCGAGGATGTGCGCCTATTCTCTACCCTCTGAGCAGGGGTATTGGCCCCGAACTGTTACCAAGTCCACCAGGAAGGCATTGATGCGCAGCGTGAGGCGGACGGGTGGCTCGGGCAAAGCAGTAAAAATTGTATCCCCCTTGCTTTGATGGAAACATGGACGTGGTGCGTATGCTGAGATAGCTGAAATAAGTAGCTCACCAGAGTTTTGAGTCGTATTCGCACGAAGCATCGCAGTGACGCAGTTGTCGACAATTGCAAGGATGTGGCGGTCGCGACCAAATAACGTCAAACAAGACTTTGCGCGAAAGATTCAAAGAACGCCGACCTTGCCACTGTATCTTTTCAACGCTCGTCGGAAGATCTCTGTTTTTCTTTGGAAGACAGACTCGGAGAATGTTATCCTTGAGGTTGTAGAGAACGATGTAGGCCGGATTTGCCATTCTCCTCTGCACGGACAATGTACTGTCTCGTGTACGCAGCGACTTGAAACTTCATATACCATTACGGGTAACGAACTCTGCCACCAAGCGAACCTGGTACGCATCATCTGGGTATGATAGCTTGGTCACAGCCCCCTCACACCTTGTCGAGCTTCCATGGTTCACGGTCGCTGTATAAGTGATCTGAAGCCTATAGACATCGAGTTCCCACACGTTCCGGGAACACGCCACATGAGGTATGAGCCATGAAACCTTCACTGAGAAACATCAGGCGCACCAATAATACTGCGTGCTGTCGTTACTCCAGTCGAAATCGTCGGATTCACTATGGTAAGTCCACGCTCTCGCATATCCACTCACGCCCTCTCGCTCCTTCCAAAGCGGCTTCTGTCTCAACAGTTACCAGCTCCAATCAGGAGTCACGATGTTTCCAGATACTTCTGCAGTGATGCCTAGCAGCGGCTCCCTAGTTCTAACCGCATGTTTTCCTGTCATATTCTAGCTTACGCATCTGACGCAAGGTTCGACTGGTAAAACACACCACCTTTTACTTCGGCTGCTCAAAACTGTGATGAAGAACGTCGCGCGCAAGGAGAGAGAGATGGATATGCCATTGAGGAGGAGCTCATGGGTACTGTCACATGCTCTGTGGCGATTGCGACCACATAGCTGCACTTGGCGCATGGACTTGGACTTAGACTGCCAGGCTCTAGTGCCAGACGTCCTTCAGCCTTATAACACAAGATGGCACAGAGGTGAAAGATTTTGCGCACCATCGCTCAACACAATCACAATTCAGAAAGTACAATATCTCCAACTAACCTGATGGTTTCCCGGTCGTTGTCCCGGTCGTTGTCATAATCCATAAATGTTCTTCCTTGCCTATGAAAAGCGTTCACGACTTGCTGATTGTAAATGAACTGTTGGATGCAAATTTGAATACATTTATAAGGAACGACTATGAAGCTTGAAGCAAAGATAGTACTATGTCTATGCAAGTTCACACCTTCCCGTCCTGGCAGATCTAGAAGTGCTCTAGTGCACATACTAGGAGGCCGAATTCATCCACTTTTCACCTTCTTCATCCTCTTCTGACCCACTATCGAGGACCGAGGGGCTGGGCACTGACTCCCTCATCCACGCATCCCACTCCGCCTCCTCTCTGCAGTTACTGAATTCGATGACATACTCCTCCAGCGGCCCCCACTGTGCTGGATCACCTTCCCAGAACACATCGCTCAGCTTAGGGAACATGCGACAGAGTATCCTTGCTACGGGTAAGGGGAAAATGAGGCTGGAGCGTGCTAGTGTAAGGTCGACCAGCTCCTCCCCCGTCCCCAGGTCCTCCCAAGTACCGTCTTGATCTGCTTTTTCATCCTCAAGCTCTGCATTGATGGAAATAGTGAGCCAGCGAATGGAGGCGCAATGGCGAGCAAAGCTCGATAGTCCTCGTAGAGTGAAGCTGGTATGCTGCGCTGTTGGGCGTGAGCCGAGCTGGACTTTCTCGATGTGAGGCAATGCCTGAGCAAGTTCTTCCAGGTTATCGTCGTCGCCGTTGACGGTAACAGGCACGTCCAAGGCCAGCTGTTTCATGTTGTGAAAGATAAGTAAGTTCTTCCGGAGCACATCGAAGGGCAGGGCATAGTCTTCCGCCTCGTCCAGGAGGTCATCGCACGACACTGTCAGACTCTCAAGTACGTGTGGATCACCGCTGTTTCGCCGGAGAGACTTCAAGACCTCTGCAACATTGTCCAAGTCTTGCTCGTCCGGGATTTCATCGGCACATAGAACCAGTCGCTCCAGGGTATGTTTGCCAAGGAAGTTCAGGAATATTTTACCGTGCAGTAACGACTGCGCTCTCAGCTCCAGGCAGCGTAGAGCAGGAAACAGCGCGTTTCCATGGACACTGGTCTGGAGGAGCTGAACGTCGGCAATATTATCTGGCAAGAATATCGAAACATGCGTGAGCTGCGGAAGTGCGGCAAGATGTATAACATCCGTAAGGTCGAATGGAATGTCCCAGGAAATCGTCTTCAGATGCTGCGGCAGGGAGGAAAATGAAGTGAGTGCTCCCGTGCTACGTCTGATATCGATGTTCTCCACAGATGGTGGCATTCTTAGCGCAAGGTTGGCCAGCAAAGGTGCTACATCACCCAAGACGTCGCCAAGTCCAGAGAAGTCCGGTACCAGGTTCCATCCCCCGTCATTGATCTCCAGCGAACGAAGGTTAGGATTCAGGAAGATTATCAAATGTACCAAGGATTCCACATGCTTGACAGAGAAAGAGAGGGTCCGGAGATTTGGGAGAAGACCGTGATCAGGCCCGAGAGGGCCGTACATAGCTAAATTTTCGAGAGCCTCCGGAGCCACATCACTTCCAACCGTCAAGGACTGGACGCTCGGCGCGTAGTGTTGGAAGCGCACCCAGTCTGTCGGAACCAGGGGGCGGCAGAACGACTAAGGCAGACAAACAGTGAGAATCATGCACACTCCAGTTGTAAAGGGGCACAGGGACGGACTCACCATCAGGTTAGTCACAGGATTGAAGTGCCACAGGTCGCTCGGCAAACACTTAAGCAACGGCACGAAGCTATCCTGACGTTTCCAAAGCGCGGCGACTGCTACTCCGTGGATGGTTTTGCATGTGAGAGTCAGAGAAAGCAAATCCCGGCGTATGATTGGATTGTCGCCTTCCCATGGAACAATGATACGGCCTTCAGATATAAATTTCACAATCAAGCAGAGGATTTCGGAGATTTGAAGGCATTGATGCATGTCGAAGCAGGTGGGGTGCTATTGTAATAGTGCAGAGCAAATGAGTATGTTGGGGAGCGAGGGATATGAGTTGATGCGGTCCGCAGGATGTTCGAGTTTCTTAAGTACCCGGAGCGTTCCTGGATGCCACCGTGCCTGCCACGCAGTGGGGAGAGCCACTCAACATTTTATCCAAGCGTTGTCAGGCTTCTATCTTTTCATCATGTGCACATGGTTACGGCGTTATTATAGTGCCAGAAACGCTATAGGGCATCAGCGGAAGTGTAACGAGTCGAGCCACAGGTGAACCGCGAGAGTGTGGCAAAACCCACACGCACAATATGCTTTTCTGCCCCCATACCAGGCACCTCCTTAAGTTCCGCCAAAAGATGGTTTGCTTTGATAAGTACCAGTAATGGGGAGAGGGTCGCACATGCCTCGCATCTCAGAAGAAATGGCGGACGACGCAATGCGCCCACGACCTCGAAAGCCTTGCTGAGCGGATGCGAAATTTTGCAGGTGCGTGCGCTTCCGGAGTCCGGACACAGGGTTTCAGTATAAGCAGCATTGCCAATAATTATCATTGTTGGGGCGAATGGGAGTCCAGCAGATACAAAAACGGAAGTGACAAATGTTCCGCTCTACCGGCGCGTAATGGAGTGGTGCAAGCCTCTCTTGTATATACTAGTGATGCGCGCTCGCGCAGAGTTGCTCGCGAAGCGTAACGTGGTGTGGCGCGACACGTCGTCCTGTTATGTGGCACAGCTGGTGCATCACGCACGCCAACCTTGCATTCATATGGCTCAAATTACTGTATTCTGTGCCATGTTTTGTGATAGGTAGGGAAAGTAAATAGGTATCATTGATTCTGGAACCTTTCCAGGCTCAGTCCGAGGATATTTGAAGCTCTGTATAGCAACTTAAAGCTGGCCCTTGTGGGTCCCTCAGCCACCGGGAGTAGAATTTGTACATGTTTGTCGCGGACTTCTGCCCTAGTGAAGAATTGCTCGCTTCGCTCGCAATCAGTCAACGTACACAAGTTGAATAACCCCGCAGGCCTCAATAGGGAGAACCGTCCTCCAGAGCTAGCCCTAATTAGGAACTACAGGGATAATTGTGGGGTAATCGAGCTTTCAAGTCACAAAGCTTTTATTTCTATTGTAATTGACTTAGTAACCTACCTACACATTCTACCAAAATCATGAAGCTCTTTACACACATGGAGGAGGTAAAAAATGACCGAGGTACTCAAGTGCGGACTCGGCGAAATCGCAGAGCACGTGACGATACCGTGGATCGCGCTTGATGGGATCAGAGGAAATTACAATGTCGCTCATTGCTTTTCGCCACCATGTCTCCAGCGTCGTCGACAGCGCCAGCGGCAGAGTTTACTTAATTTCCCTTAACATGGCGTAATGTGTTGGGCATGCGGGAGGACGGATAGGAGGCGTGTGGCAGCGTGAGCGGGCGTCTGTATACCCGCCGGAGTCGTTTCTCCCGCCCCGCGTCTCCCCTTTGTTGGATCCGTCCTGTTCTGCGCATTGCAGCCCCCTCGCGCACGCGCATCCGTGAGATTCACTCGGGACACCGACACTCCCTCCTTCGTGTGCACGCGGCGGCCGAACAGACGCCCCGCGCGGGTTCCCCCGCTGCTCGTGTATCGTTGCGGAACACGGGAGCTCCTCGCTGGGGCAGTCTCATGGCTGGCTGTAGAGGGAGCGGACGGGCGCGCGCTGGAGGTAGGATGGCCTTCGTCCTGTGTTCCGAGCGAGCGACGCCGGAGTGGGTCGGGACGTCTAGTTGGGATGGCCCCCTTTGTTCACAGTGTTCTGCCAGAAAATGGGATGAAAAGGCGGCTATAACAAGATGTTGCACGAGTCACTCGTGCTTGACGACATTACTGCACACTTACCACATGGACAGGCCCCAGCGTATCCGAGTCGTTAGCTGAAGGAACTCGCTCCAAAATGCCGATGTCCATACCAGCTCCAGATAATGGAAACAAACCCGAGGAGGGCCTGCAGGCAGTTACCGGCCGACCTGCAATTGTTGCAAGTCGAAAATCCATGGCTTCGGCAGAGTGGAGGAAGCGGTTTGACCACCTTTCCAACTTAACGAAACTCTATGTCGCCGGTGCCGACCAAGAGCTCCTTGATGCCCTATCCATCATTCGAGGGCCTTCCACGCGGGGAGGGACTCAGGAAAAAGGAGTGAAGGCACAAGGCGCAAGGGATAAGAGGAGAACGAACAAGGAGGCGGCCGACACTGATACTGGCGAAGCAACCGTCCTCTTCCCTCTGTTACAGCACCTTATTATTGAGGAGGACTGCGATCACCTGTAGACGAGGGACTTCCTCGGAAAGCTAGCAGTCGCACTTAAGTCGAGGAAGGTGAGTGGCCACAACTTATAACGGCTCGATGTATGGGAGTATCAAAGGGACGTCAACGCAGCATGAAAGGGAGCCCGTGAAATTGGCTCCACTTTGCACCCAACAGCAAGTGCGCACGCAAAGGTCAGGAGGGATAATTACGTGCAGTGGACACCAGATTCCGATCCAGAGAGAGACTTCAGTAGAGGTGTGAAGCTGTGAACAGGTAAAACGGTGAAGCATGTTGTACAAATGTTATACAATTGTGACCTAACTGGCTCGATACATCACCCACTACAATGCACCAGTTTCAAGAGGTCCGCGTAGAGCCCCCAGTGGAAGTGGAATCGCTAAAACCCACGAAAATACCGATGATTTGACTCGAGTCCCAACAATCCTTACTTCAGTTGCACTAAGCTGAACCCACTAAGGGACGTACATCTCACACAGAGACTCAGAGTATGCAGAGAGACCTATGAGAGCCGTAAGTGTGAGACAAGCAGGTGAACCAGAGTGGGCGGCGATAAGCAGATGACCCTTGACAACGAGTTATCAGAAGCTCTTTGCGTGGGTTGGATGATCGACCGGAGGGCGCAGTCTTGAACCACAACGCGGGACCCACAAGGAAAAGTAACATCTCCACTATAATCGCCCATACGAAGGTTTTATGTTGTCGGGATATAGCATGCCAGGCGGTATAGTGGAATTGGTACAGTATAGGTCACAGCAGGCGCGTCGCAATGCAAGTCGTGCGGGTATAGATTTTCGCACACTCGACCTTTCCCGATTTCCTCCGCTGCTCGTCGCACTTCTGCATCAAATCCACGAGGAATAGGGCTTTGCATCTCTGCACGACGGCGTTGGGAACTGAGGATCGAAGTGAACCTGACCAGCCGGCTTTCTCTTTGTCTCGCCAGATATCGGAAATGCATCCCAACGCTGCATCGATAGCGACCGTTGGCAATACCCGGGCTGAGTCTTTGTAGTCTGCTTTCCGACAGTCTAAGCAGGGTTCAGCGGACATTACCTAGTCTACCCATTCCAGGAGTGGGTTTAGTATCAGTGGAGGGTAAGGAAGATATCAATAAGATAAAGCAAGCACGGTCACTATACAACACGAGATACCACACAGAGCAGAATACATAGCAAGCCAGAAATTATATAACCACAATCGAAACGCACGCCAAAAAACAACGCCTTCCTCTGAGATATAACGTGCTCAGACCGCCGAGAATACATCGGTAACATCAGGGCTTCTCGGTCTTCATCCTCTTCGCCTTAACAGACGGCACGGCTTGTCCGTTCCTCGGCTCTGCCTTCAAGGGCGATTCATGCCCAACGGTGGAGTTCTCCCTCATGGTTGTACAAGAACTCCCATTGTCTTCCCCAAGATATTTTCTTTTATTTTTGGGTGGGGTAGCGGAAGCCCGACTGAGACTTTGATGATCCTCAGCCTTTACCTTGGACGACCTAGTGACCCTATCGCATCGGCTATACAACAGCATTAGAAGGAGCTTACATTGTACTAGCAGAACCTTGACGTTCGCTCATGCTCTCGAGAGCATCCTTGGCCTTCATTGGCGCCTGGAGATAAGTTGGCTCGTCAATCTTCTATTACATTCCCACAGGAGCAACGTTCGGTCGCTCAACTATGGGGGACTAACGCACCTTGACGTTAGCGTTGGGCGCCGCAGAAGTACCGTCCATCTCTCCCACAGACAGGGCAGAAGAGGGTGCAAGCGGACCATGGGACACGACATCATCGAGAGCGTCCAAGGCGATTTCAGCCGGAGTCATAGCAGCGAGTGAACGATTTTCTGCCGCCACCTCTGAACGATGTGCAGGCGCGCTGACAGGAGCTTCACTGGCAGTACTCTCCTCTGCCGAGCCGCCATTTGTTCCTCTATCATAGGCCTCCGACAGGTCTTCAAGAGGAGTCGTAGACCGGAGGCTCGTGCCTTCCACTTGGGATCTATCCTCGACTCCATCGTCCAGCTCGCCTGAAGCCTCTGCACCCTTTGCCATCGGACTGCCGTGGGGCTCTGCATCTCCCCGAATGCTATAATCGGCGGCGGCGTTCGCTTCTTCGCCATTGGAGATATGGCCGACGGACGACGGGGAGCCACTAGTGACAGCAGTGGAGGTGGACAGTTTGGCGTTGCCGGCTGTAGGTACTTGAGGCGGGGCGGCGGTAGAGTTTACCTTCGCGCTTCCGGTCAAAGGCGGTGTGTTAGCGGCGGCGGCCACGTTGCCATCTTCGCCAGACTGAGGCTGCGACCGGTCCACACGGGCCCTGTTTGATACTTAGCAAGGCATACTTTGTGCGACGCAAGAGAAGACAAACCTGCCCATACGCCAACGCGGCGGGAGCAACGACTGCGGCTCCAAGACATCTTCAGACTCTCCCTGGCCTGTCGAATCACTCTCTGAACCTCCAACCAGGGCTCCTGACACTACTTCAGCTGGAGTGACAGACACCTGAAGGCTGGCACCATCCGCTGTCGAACCAGATTCTACCCCATCCACCAGAATCCCCAAGGAGACTGCACTATCGTCCGTGGAGACATCCTTGGGATTGTTCTCGCCCTCAGTGTGGTGATTGACGATGTCATGCTCTTGCCCGTCGGAAACATCGTCTGTGGACCACGGGGAGCCACTAGCCTGTGGAGCGGCAGTGGAGACAGAGGGCGTGGTCGATGAGGAGGATAATTTCGCGTCGTTGGCGTGAAGCGCTTGAGGTAAGGCTCTGGCAGAGTTTGCCTTGGCGACTTTATGCAACGGGGAAATATGGGCAGTACCCTTTGTCCCCTCTGCCTTCTCCGCGGGGCCGCTGCTTTGTTACTTAGCAAGGCAAGTATTTTTACGAAGCGAGACGACAAACCTGCCCATCCGCCAGCGAGGTGGACGCAGCGACTCTGAATCTTCGATTCTCCGCCTCTGATCGCTCATCGGAGGTATAG